>NW_026705712.1:300000-476540 GCF_029867415.1 Vicia villosa | reverse complement strand
GGTTTCGATGGTGATGAAATGGCGAACGAGTTCATCCTCAGAAAGTCTGAACTCGCCTCTAATGAGGGGCTTTGATGTCGTTAAAGAAGAGAGGTTCAGCCATTGTAAGGTAAGAAAGTTGTTCTGAAAGAGAAGTTGTGTGTTTTCTTTTTTCTGTGTTTAGTTTGGAGAGAAAACGCATGAATGAGAAATAAAGGTGATATTGGACCCTTTATATAGAAGGGGAATACTGAAGGGTGGGTTTTAATTGCCAATGAGTGATTGGACTGCGGTTGATTTTCCAAAGAAAGAAGTTATGGCTTCCGCCGTTTCCCGCCCTTGGAAGTTGAGAAGTAATCATTAAACTGATGCACGCACGTCTGAAAACCGACGTTTTGGAGAAAGTGACGTCACTTTTAATAATGATTATGGCTAGAAGAAGTGGAAACGTCAAGTCTAGAGGCAAGAGTGCTGCGAAGGATGTTCAGGTTCTACATGTTGCATTTTAATAAAAGCACTTGATAACACGATTTTATATCGTATATTTAGCCTAAAATCCATAGATATTTATAGCATTTTCCGTTTATTATGTTAATTTATTATGATATTACGCGTGTATTTGCTTTATTTCAGGTTTTACACTTCAATTTCCACTATTTTGCGAAAAGGAAAGAAAATTGAGCTTAAATGACCAATATTTATGCCTAAAAAGATGAAAAGGGAGTGCTGAAGTGAAAGAAGGGTGCAATTAGGACCCAAAAGGCCCAAAAGAGATATTCAGCCCACCATGAATCAAAAGGCGCGTGGCCCAGACCTGCAAGCAAGTGGAGACGCACGTCTCCACGTTCTCTTCAGCCACGTCACCAAGAGGAGACGACCCGTCTCCAACTGCCCAAGATTTTCTCCACTTGAGACGCACGTCTCAAGTCTTCCTGAAGAAACGGAGACCCACGTCTCCACGCCCAGTCTGCAGAAAGTTCCTCCATTCACGGATTCCAACTGCAAACCTCCTCCTATAAATAGGACCTGCTATCCCACTTCCAAAGTGTCCGATTTCCTGCCAACGAAGTGCTGCCGAAATTGTACCGCGAACTGCTTTTCCTTATTCTGCTTTCATTTAACCGTCTATTTTCTCACAACGATTTCTACACTGGAAATTGTTGTGAACTTTTCATAGATCTAGCCTTACGTTAGGTTTATCGCTTTATTTTCCTTGTTTTTATTTTCTGCCATTTAAATTCCGAAGCAACGATCCAGCCAACCTGTGGTGGAAGTTCGAGTACTTCAAGATTCAATTCAATCCAGATTTATTTTAATTCAGGTTTTTTATTTACCCGCCTTATTTATATTATTTATTTGCATGATATATTATATGCCATTTAATATGCTTATTATTATGAACCGAACCGATTTATGCATGTTTAATCGTATTAATATGTCTGGCTAAAATACTAAAGGTGTCGGTATGTAAAGTAAGTTAACCGTAGGGGTCCGAAATAAATTGGCTTAAATTATGTTTTATTAATTATCACTTATTTTTGGTTTATATGTCTAGTTTGATTAGTAAGTCTTAAAACCAATAGAGCGAAAGTTTGAGGGATTAGGACGGTCAAAGGTTAAAATCAATAGAGCGAAAGTTTGAGATCTTTAACTGGATAGTAGACATAGGACATTAGTTTTAAGGATGGCGAAAGCGTATTAAAACTAATTGGAACTTATTTATTTTCAAAATTGTTTTTACACTCGAGCGGGATGGCGAAAGCGTACGTTAGGGATATTAGCATGTTCCGAGTCAACAGAGCGAAAGTTTGAGATTAGGAGATTTAAATAGATAACGACCTCGTAAAATAGGCATTTATTAATTACATTGTTTCCAAAAAGCTCTTCTAAAATCTAATGGGGATGGCGAAAGCGTACATTAGGATTAGGATAGTAGTCTGACTCAACAGAGCGAAAGTTTGAGACGAGGATTTTTAACCAATTGCAATTAGTAAAGATTTTTAATTTAATTATGCAAAAGCCAATGGACCTTCGGATTACCTTTAGTTAAACGAAATACATACTGATACCTGTCTTTTATTATTATTCTTTATTCTCTCACAATCACTTTCCCTTAGGAACAATCGAAATTTTAGTACTCCTAGCTTTACATAGTAACCTTAGATAACGGTAGATCGATTCATAGTCCCTGTGGATTCGATATCTTTTAAAACTACACGACACGACTGTGCACTTGCAGTTATCAGATTTATAGACACGTAAAGTCGCGATCAAGTTTTTTGGCGCCGTTGCCGGGGACTATTTAAGTCGATATCGTAACTCACTGTTACACCGTAGAGACTAGGAAAATTCTTCCCTTTCTTTTTGAACGATTGTATGCCAAATACTCGTTCACAAGGAGGAGACTTAATACAACGAATTAACGAGATCGAACGTTTCATTAACGTTAAACGTCGAGCTCGCAAACCTTCCCGAAGTAGCAGAAATCCCGATTAATCAGGAATTGATTTTTACTGATCAAATCAATCAAATCACCCCGAAGTTAGAGATGGCTGCTATTCGTCCTCTTAGAGACTATGCCGCTCCTTCGCGCGCTGAACCGCATTCAAGTATCGCACCACCTGCGATTGAAGCGAACAATTTCGAGCTGAAACCTTCACTGGTCCAAGCTGTTCAACAGAATCAATTCTCTGGAAGCCCTGTAGACGACCCCAATCTCCATTTATCTGTGTTCGTGCAATACGCCGACACTATCAAAGCCAACAACGTTAGTTCCGAAGCTATTCGATTACGCCTTTTTCCTTTCTCCTTGAGAGATAGAGCGAGAGCGTGGCTTCAATCCCTGCCTTCCAATTCCATAACTACGTGGACGAATTGAAGAGAGTATTCTTAGCAAGATACTTTCCGCCTAGCAAAACTGCTATGCTTAGAGGTCAAATCAACGGATTTACCCAGAAAGATAACGAATCGCTTTTCGAAGCTTGGGAACGTTACAAGGACATGCTTAGAATATGCCCTCATCATGGACTCGAACCATGGCTGATCATCCATACCTTTTATGGTGGTCTCTTATATAACACTAAAATGACTATAGATGCCGCTGCTGGCGGAGCATTAATGGACAAACCCCATGATGAAGCATACAAACTCATAGAGAACATGGCACAAAACCATTACCAATGGGGAGGAGAACGCTCCGCTCTAGAGAAAGCCCAAACCAAAGGAAGGAATGTACGAAATTAGTGGTATAGACCGCGTTAACGCTAAAGTAGACGCTTTTAACTCAAAAGATCGAGAATTTGACCATCACTCCTTCAGCCACCGCTGCCGCTGTAGCACCTAACTGCGAGATTTGTGGATTGACTGGGCATGTAGTTGCTGAATGCCAACTCTTGACTGGAGTCCCATCTGATCAAGTAAATTACGCTCAAGGAAACCCTTATTCTAACACGTACAACCCTGGATGGAAAAACCACCCGAACTTTTCTTATAAGAACAACAATGCGTTGTACGCGCCTGGACAAGCACCTGCTGTACCACCTGGCTACCAAAAAGCGCCTGTAGCTGCTCAAAACACCCCTAGGAAGTCAAACCTAGAAATCATGATGGAGAACTTCATAGCTTCCCAACAACAAACCAATAAAGACTTCCTGAATCAAAACATCCACAATAGCGAGCAACTAAAACAACTATCGAACAAAGTAGATGCTTTAGCTACGCATAACAAAATGTTAGAAACTCAAATCTCACAAGTAGCTCAACAACAAGCACCTACTGCTGCCCCTGCTGGCACGTTTCCTGCTCAACCACAACCTAATCCTAAAGGACATGCGAACGCGATAACACTACGAAGTGGAACTAATTACGATGGACCCATAGATCCTAGAACCCAAAACGTACCCATGTCACAACAAGAGCCAAAGGAAACCCAAAAGAAAACAACCGACGAACAAACTGCTAAGACTGATGAGAACAATAACGAAGTGGAACCCGAAAAAGAGAAACCTTATGTTCCACCACCACCTTACAAGCCACCAATTCCTTACCCTCAAAGATTAGCCAAATCAAAAACCGAAGCGCAATTTAAAAGATTTGTAGAACTTCTGAAGCAATTAAACATAACCATACCATTCACAGAAGCCATAACTGAGATGCCTTCGTACGCTAAGTTCTTAAAAGAAATCTTATCAAACAAAAAGAACTCGAGGATAACGAAACTATAACGCTTACCGCTGAATGTAGCGCTATCATCCAAAACAACATGCCTCCAAAACTGAAAGACCCTGGTAGTTTCTCTATACCCCTGCGTAATTGAAAAACCATCATAGAGAAAGCCTTGTGCGATTTAGGAGCTAGTGTTAGTTTGATGCCTCTTTCGACCTGTAAGAAACTCAATCTAGGTGAGCTTAAAGCAACAAGAATGTCTCTTCAACTAGCAGACCGTTCAGTCAAATATCCTGTAGGAATGTTAGAGAATATCCCTGTTCGTGTAGGTCAATTCTACATCCCGACTGACTTCATCATTATGGATATCCAAGAAGATTCTAACATCCCGATCATTTTAGGAAGACCATTTTTAGCGACCGCTGGTGCAATTATAGATGTAAAGCGAGGAAAGCTTACTTTCGAAGTAGGAGAAGAGAAAATAGAATTTATCCTTTCCCAATTCCTAAAAGCACCTTCTATAATTGACACATGCTGTTCTGCTGACATAATCGACGAGTGTGTCAAGGAAATAAAATCCGAACCAAATAAGGAAACCGAAAACCCTAAGAATTCCTATGCCGCCAATTTTTGAAGATGACAACTGGCAGTGAGGAATATCAAGATAACCACCTGAGTGACATGCTTAGCTTTAACCCCTGATCCTATACCTGGACCAAAGAAACCTGCTATAGAGCTGAAGACACTTCCTACCGATCTTAGATACGAAGAACTAAACCCGACCAGTTATAGTGAACGCCAACTTGGGACGAACCGAGACTGAAAAATTACTTAATGTCCTAAGAAAATACCCTACCGCTTTAGGATACAACATATCAGATCTGAAAGGTATAAGCCCTTCTCTGTGTATGCACCGCATTATGCTCGAAGACGATAGTAAAACCTCTAGGGAACATCAAAGGCGAATAAATCCTATTATGAGCGATGTGGTTAAAAAGGAAATCCCAAAAACTGCTAGAAGCTGGAATAATATATCCTAATATCTGATAGTAAATGGGTTAGCCCTGTTCACGTCGTACCAAAGAAAGGAGGAGTCACTGTAATCACTAACGCAAAAGGAGAATCTGTAGCACAACGTACCCAAACTGGATGGAGGATGTGCATTGACTATAGGAAGCTAAATAAAGCTACCCGAAAAGACCATTTCCCTTTACCTTTCATAGATCAAATGCTCGAACGCCTAGCTAAACACTCACATTTTTGTTATCTGGATGGATACTCCGGATTTTTCCAAATTCCTATCCACCCTGACGACCAAGAGAAGACCACATTCACCTGTCCTTATGGTACATTCGCCTATAGACGAATGCCTTTTGGACTCTGCAATGCACCCGCGACCTTCCAAAGATGCATGATGGCAATATTTGCCGACTTCCTAGATGGAATAATGGAGGTCTTTATGGACGACTTCTCTGTCTGTGGAGGAAGTTTTGAAACATGTTTAGAAAACCTTGAAATGGTGCTTAAACGATGCGTAAGCGTAAACCTAGTCCTTAATTGGGAAAAATGCCATTTCATGGTTCGACAAGGAATTGTACTTGGACACATCGTATCCGATAGAGGAATCGAAGTTGATAAAGCAAAAAATCGAAATTATCGAAAACCTTCAACCTCCCAAAACCGTTAGAGAAATAAGAAGTTTTCTGGGACATGCTGGTTTTTTACCGACGCTTCATTAAGGATTTCTCTAAAATAACCAAACCCTTAACTGAACTACTCATGAAAGACGCCGAATTTGTTTTCACCGATAAATGCACTGAAGCATTTCAAACGCTTAAACAAGCATTGATCTCTGCGCCAATTATGCAACCTCCCGACTGAATGAGCCTTTCGAATAATGTGTGACGCAAGTGATTATGCTGTAGGAGCCGTTCTAGGACAAGAAAGGATAAGAAACTACATGTCATATATTATGCGAGTAGAACCCTAGACGAAGCTCAGATGAATTATGCCACGACAGAAAAAGAACTATTAGCTGTCGTATTCGCATTAGACAAATTCCGTTCTTACCTGGTAGGAGCCAAAATAATCATATACACTGACCACGCCGCCATTAGGTACCTCCTAACCAAAAAGGACGCTAAACCAAGACTTTTGAGATGGATCTTGTTACTACAAGAATTCGACCTGGAAATTAAAGATAAGAAAGGCACTGAAAATGTCGTAGCAGATCACCTCTCTCGATTGGAAAATCTGAAACCCGAACAAGTACCAATTGACGATGATTTCCCTTATGAAAGACTCATCGCCCAATTAGAAGCAAATGAATTCGAACCATACCATCCAAACTCTGAAACCGAGAATTAGCTGAAATAGCTTTAGCCCGATCTGACGCACCTTGGTATGCAGATTTTCGTAAATTACCTAGCTGCTGGTGTGCTTCCTCCTGATCTAAGCTACCAACAGAAAAAGAAATTCTTCCATGACTAAAACATTACTATTGGGACGACCCACTCCTTTTCAAAAGAGGCCCCGATGGAATCTTTAGACGTTGTGTACCCGAGGAAGAGATAAGAAGCATAATAACACACTGTCATTCTGCACCGTGTGGAGGACATCATAGCACATCTAGAACCTGCGCCAAAATCCTTCAATCTGGACTTTTCTGGCCCAACCTGTGGAAAGACGTCTATTTTGCTGTACTAAGCTGTGATAGATGCCAACGAACTGGAAACATTTCAAGACGCGATGAAATGCCTCAAAAGGGCATTCTAGAAGTAGAAATATTTGACGTCTGGGGAATAGACTTCAATGGGACCGTTTTCGTCATCGTTTGGAAATCAATATATACTCGTAGGCCGTCGACTATGTTTCAAAATGGATAGAAGCTATCGCCTCTCCTACAAACGATACACGAGTAGTTATTAAACTTTTCAAAAACGTCATCTTTCCTAGGTTCGGTGTGCCAAGATTGGTAATTAGCGATGGTGGTTCCCATTTTATTTCAAGAATACTTGAGAAACTCCTTCGAAAATATGGAGTAAATCATCGAATAGCCACACCATATCATCCACAAACAAGCGGTCAAGTAGAAGTATCTAACCGTGAAATAAAACAAATATTAGAGAAAACTGTTGCTATATCGAGGAAAGATTGGTCAACCAAGCTAAATGAAGCTTTATGGGCTTATAGAACAGCTTTCAAAACTCCAATAGGAACTACCCCATTCAAACTCGTTTATGGAAAATCATGCCACCTACCAGTAGAGCTAGAACATAAAGCCTATTGGGCCATTAAGAACTTAAACCTAAACTACACTGCCGCTGGTGAGAAACGACTTCTAGACATAAACGAATTAGAAGAACTTAGACAAGACGCTTACGAAAACGCCAAAATCTATAAAGAGCGAACGAAAAAATGGCACGACAAGCGTATATCTAGGAAAAATTTTAGCATAGGCGATAAAGTGCTCTTATTTAATTCTAGGCTAAAATTATTTCCTGGTAAGTTACGATCTAGATGGTCTGGCCCTTTCGAAGTAACTAACATATTTCCGAGTGGAGCGATAGAAATCAAAGGCGAAACCGTCAAACCTTTTGTCGTAAATGGGCAACGTCTTAAGTATTACCATCATCTCGAATACGATGAAAACATCGAAGTTTTTAAACTTGACGAACTGCCCGTTTTTTCGAAAAAATAGTTTTCTATTTTTAAATCGTCGAGCTTACGACATTAAACAAAGCGCTTGGTGGGAGACAACCCACATTTATTTATTCTTCTATTTTATTTTATTAGAACTTTAATTTTTCTATATTTTTTATTTTATTTTTATTTTTCATTTTAAAACTTTATTCTATTTTTAATTTTAATTTTAATCATTTTTGATTTTTCATACATCTTATAATAATTATTATAATTATAACTACTATCTTGATTTGAGAAAATATTTCCGTTATAATTATATCTATTATTATAACTTGTTACCTAAGCTTAATTTTAATTTTTTTTATTTAAATTAACACTAGCCTAATTCTAACTTATCCTAATATTTTCAACTTCTAGGTTTTTCATTTAATTACTAACTACGATGCAAGAAGTTGACAATATGGAAGTTGTGTTCCGTGGTAGAGGACAAGAAGCAAGATTTAACAAGCTGGCTGAAAGACACATGGAATTGACTTGCTATCCTCACCAACCAACTATGGTGAAGCTTGGTATCGAAGAAAGCATCCTACACCTGCTTAACCAAATCGGTTGGACTGGTTCTCACTTGTTCCGCAAGTTTAGCACTTATCGGAAGCTCACTCTGGAATTCCTGAGCTCCCCTGACCTATCTTCCAAACTGTGGACAAGGGCTGAAAAAAGGAGTTATTCTCTTTAGACTCTTTTGGTATGGAGTTTAATTTCTGCATCCGAGATTTTGCTGAAATGTTAGAACTACCTCATGGACCTGATGCATACGCCCAAGTAGCTGAAGAAAATCTTCCATACTGGGAGTTGGAAAAATACTGGGGCAAGATCACTGGAAACGACAACCCTGAAGAGAATGAATTTCAATCTGAGAATATCCACAATCCTGCTTTCCGCTACTTTCACAAAATCCTCGCTCACTATATTTTTGGCAAACCAGATAATGTCACTGAAGTAACTAGAGAAGAGTTGTTCATCATGTTTTGTACATCTCAGAATCGTCCGGTCAATGCCATCGCATTCATGCTAACAAACTTCGAGCGCATTCACACGCAAGACGAAGTTTCACCCATTAGGATTGGCGGATTTGTCACTATGATCGCTAATGCCATAGGAATGAGAGTGCCTTTGCTTAGATTGACACCTTTTGGTACCCATACCTCTATGGACATCAATTTCTGCTTTAATCGAGGTATCATCGGTAATCTTGGACCTGATCGTTTTGAATTGCTCATTGATAACAAAGTTTGGTATCAGTTCACCTTACCGAATCCTAGGACAAGTGTGCACAACCCTACCAACTGGCTTTACTATGGTCAGATTCCTGAGAGAGAGCCATCACCTGAGACTCCTCAAGCTTATGAACATTTTGATGAGGAAATGCCTGCATCTGAATCTGAACCTGAAACACCTCCTGGTTATTATGAACCTCTTCCTGTTGATGAACCCATTCCTGATTATGAACCTCTTCCTATTGACGAGCCTGTATCTGAGTATGAGCCTGAAACTCGTTCTGAAGATTCCGTTGAAGATCACACTGTTGATATGACTGATGTCGAGGTCGAGCAACAACAACCCGCTACATCCACCGCATCGGTGAATCAAAGAATGCCTAATCTGAATACGCACGAACAAGCAATCAATGCGCTACAACAAGATGTACAACATGTGCGCAACGCGCTTCACACTTTGCAAATGCATTTCTTCGATTTCATCGACACCGTCAATGCTCAGTTCGACGAAGTTTTCAAACACATTCAGTCTAATCAGAACAACAATAGACGTGGCTAGATGTTACCGTATTAGATTATTAGATTTTTATTTCTAGTTTTAGTAATTTCTATTTCTAGTTTAGATTTTCATTTTTTCTGCACTTTTCCATTCTGCTATTGTTAACACTCAGTACTGATTTAATTTTAAAATGCAATATTTTATTCACTACTGCTGTTGTGTTATATTACACTGCTATTAACTGCTATATATATTTGCCTGGCTATCACTTTTTGCTGTTAATGGTATTGAAATTCGACACTGTTCTGAACTGATGGACACCTTTTTGCTATTAATGGTATCAGTCAGCACTATCTGGTCACCTGCATGCGTGACCCACTTGCATGTCACAGGAGACGCCCGTCTCCACCTCTGTGGGACCAGACCTCAGCATGCAAGGACAGGAGACGCACGTCTCCATGCTCTGCCCCAGCAGACTGGCTGCCTGAGACGCACGTCTCCCAAGGCCAGCAGTCTGTTTGACCACGCAGACCACTCTCTTTCCCTCTTGAATTCTGAATTTGAATTTCAAAATTCATCTTTCAATCTTCCTCATTCTTCCCCTATTTATTCCATTTAAACTCCATTAACCTCATTCATCCTCCATCATTCACCTCTTAAACTCCATTCATTTCCCATTTCTCTATTCTATTCAAAATTCAAACACCACCATTAATCCATATTTAATTCTCCATTTACCACACCATTTTCAAACCTCACTATAAAACCACACCACCACCACTCTTATTCTTCACAACCTTCATACCATTTCTTTTCTACCATTCTAATACCATCTTTATTTTTCATCTTCAAACTCATCATGCCTCCACGTTCAATCATCCGTAGTGTGCGTCCTGAGAGACCACCCCCTAACCTTAACAATATTATATTCCGTGAAGACGACAATGATGCTCAAAGAACCAAATACCTCGCTTTCTACGAACGTTCGGTTGTTCCCACAAAATTTGTGAACACCGAATGTCTAGAAACTCTAGGCCTCATTGATGGTGTTACCCGTTTACTCACTAAATCTAGCCTACACCATCTCTGTACCGAACTCGTACCCACTTATGAGCCGCTCGTCTTAGAATTCTTGAGTTCTTTCAGTTACGACACTCCTTCTGATCAACCACTCTCAACCGGTAGCATCCAATTTAGGATGTTCAACCGTGAATATACACTGGATCAAGAAGTTGTGGCTACGTACTTGAATTTCAATACATCACCGAATGCTCTCCGCAATATCTTTCAAGAACTCAATGGTCGTTCATGGGAACAACATGCCTTCGACCTGTGGTTTCACCTCACTGGCGAAGTTCAAACTGGTTGGAGGGCCCTACATGCTTCTCACATTCAAAACCCCGCTATACGTTATTTTCAACGTGTTTTGGGGCATACTATTTTTGCGCGATCCAACAACCACAAGGTAAATCAGCATGAACTATTCTTCCTCTACTGTGCGCTAAACAACATCCGTTTTAATGCCGCACCGTTTATGCTCCAACACATCCAAGGCTGTGTCAACGCCCCCGCTACAAATCCCTTTTTGTTTGGCGGAATTATTACTTCCTTGGCCTGTGCTTTAGGTCTTGGTGACGAGCTCCTTTCACTCTCTCATCTCATGATGCCTGCTCAATCACTTGACCTCACCTATTGCCGTGACTCCCACTTGGTTTCGCCACGCCATGATGGCCGATACACCTTGGTCGTCAACAAAGTTCTGATTCCTTATGTCATCCTTCCATGTCCTGAAAGAATCAACATCCGTTATGTTCAGCGTTGGAGGCTTATTGAAGACAATCCTCAAGATAACCAACCTGATCATCCTAATGAACCTATGGATGCAAATGAAGAAGAGCTCAACCAAGGACAAGCTGATGTCAACCAACCTCCTCCAAACAACCCTCCGCCTATCACTCTTGAAGCCATGTATGCTGCTATTCAACGCCAAGATCAACTCGTTCAAGCTATGCAGACAAACCAAACTGAAACAATTAGGCTCATCCGAGAGATGCAACAGGAGCACCGTGACTATGCTATTAGGAACGAAAGTCAATACGCTGAAATTGCCACATATTTGCATGATCTTGACATTCGTGTTAATGACTCTCCTGATAGACATCGCCGTGTTCGTACAAGAGGCGCGAGCAGTTCTCGAAACCGCAACAATGAGGAGTAGTTCTTATGCACTGAGGACATTGCATCATCTAAGTCTGGGGGAGTCGTATTATTTATATTTCCTTTAGTTTTATTTCCCTTCAGTTTATTTCCCTTCCTTGTAATGTTTTTCTAATTCAATAAAAGAATATTTATGGAATTTAAGTCTTATATGTATAATTCCGTAGTTATTTCAATTTCTTCCATTTTCTTGAGCCATAACAAAAATTTTTTGCTCCTAAACGATAAACGCAAACCCCACACGTTCAAGAAATACGAAGCTACTCAATCACTCAACGAACCGAAACTGAATTAGTCAATATCCTTATTATCGCAACACTCTAAAACCCCCGAGTATACATAACCGATTTGAATACCCGTTATACCAAAACCATCGACTTTAAGTTTTGAAATAACCCTTAGTAGTTTATTCTAGCAGTCGGCACCGTCTTAGATACAAACTACGCAGAGAGTCGATGAATATAAGTGTATGATCCTCATAATAATTATGTGTTCAGCTATAAGAAGAAATGTGCCTACTAAGTAAGGTGATCCTCACAAGATCATTTAACCTAACGGTCGCAAATCTCATATACAAAGAATCTAAAAACTCACTGTCGATTGGTTCAGAAGTCATCTGGTAATGAACTTGGTAGGAAGGACTATTGTCCGATTCCCCACAATCTACAAGTGAATGCTAAGGAGTATACCACATATTGTGCCAGAACTCCATGAGAAGGATCATAGTCACTAACCGACTACTCTGCTATGTGCGTGTCAAGATAATGGGCTTAATGTGATTGCGCGCGAATGAAAAGGGTGAAACATGATGACAAGTCAAATAGGTCGAGCTATAATGGCATGATTCGGATTGGTATGCATACTGGGAGTTGTTTAGTGTTGTTACTATAGGTTTATCGCTAAGATTCGTTATTTCCGAATAAGAACACTATGTAGCTAAGTATGACTGAACGACGTGGTGGAAGTGTGTTTCATTTATCTTTATCTTCTTATTTTGCTTGAGGACAAGCAAAGGTTCAAGTCTGGGGGAATTTGATAACACGATTTTATATCGTATATTTAGCCTAAAATCCATAGATATTTATAGCATTTTCCGTTTATTATGTTAATTTATTATGATATTACGCGTCTATTTGCTTTATTTCAGGTTTTACACTTCAATTTCGACTATTTGCGAAAAGGAAAGAAAATTGAGCTTAAATGACCAATATTTATGCCTAAAAGATGAAAAGGGAGTGCTAAAGTGAAAGAAGGGTGCAATTAGGACCCAAAAGGCCCAAAAGAGATATTCAGCCCACCATGAATCAAAAGGCGCGTGGCCCAGACCTGCAAGCAAGTGGAGACGCACGTCTCCACGTTCTCTTCAGCCACGTCACCAAGAGGAGACGCCCGTCTCCAACTGCCCAAGATTTTCTCCACTTGAGACGCACGTCTCAAGTCTTCCTGAAGAAACGGAGACCCACGTCTCCACGCCCAGTCTGCAGAAAGTTCCTCTTTTCACGCAAAGCAACTGCATACCTCCTCCTATAAATAGGACCTGTCACTTCACTTCAATCGGTCCGATTTCCTGCCAACGAAGTGCTGCCGAAATTGTACCGCGAACTGCTTTTCCTTATTCTGCTTTCATTTAACCGTCTATTTTCTCACAACGATTTCTACACTGGAAATTGTTGTGAACTTTTCATAGATCTAGCCTTACGTTAGGTTTATCGCTTTATTTTCCTTGTTTTTATTTTCTGCCATTTAAATTCCGAAGAACGATCCAGCCAACCTGTGGTGGAAGTTCGAGTACTTCAAGATTCAATTCAATCCAGATTTATTTTAATTCAGGTTTTTTTATTTACCGCCTTATTTATATTATTTATTTGCATGATATATTATATGCCATTTAATATGCTTATTATTATGAACCGAACCGATTTATGCATGTTTAATCGTATTAATATGTCTGGCTAAAATACTAAAGGTGTCGGTATGTAAAGTAAGTTAACCGTAGGGGTCCGAAATAAATTGGCTTAAATTATGTTTTATTAATTATCACTTATTTTTGGTTTATATGTCTAGTTTGATTAGTAAGTCTTAAAACCAATAGAGCGAAAGTTTGAGGGATTAGGACGGTCAAAGGTTAAAATCAATAGAGCGAAAGTTTGAGATCTTTAACTGGATAGTAGACATAGGACATTAGTTTTAAGGATGGCGAAAGCGTATTAAAACTAATTGGAACTTATTTATTTTCAAAAATTGTTTTTACACTCGAGCGGGATGGCGAAAGCGTACGTTAGGGATATTAGCATGTTCCGAGTCAACAGAGCGAAAGTTTGAGATTAGGAGATTTAAATAGATAACGACCTCGTAAAATAGGCATTTTATTAATTACATTGTTTCCAAAAAGCTCTTCTAAAATCTAATGGGATGGCGAAAGCGTACATTAGGATTAGGATAGTAGTCTGACTCAACAGAGCGAAAGTTTGAGACGAGGATTTTTAACCAATTGCAATTAGTAAAGATTTTTAATTTAATTACGCAAAAGCCAATGGACCTTCGGATTACCTTTAGTTAAACGAAATACATACTGATACCTGTCTTTTATTATTATTCTTTATTCTCTCACAATCACTTTCCCTTAGGAACAATCGAAATTTTAGTACTCCTAGCTTTACATAGTAACCTTAGATAACGGTAGATCGATTCATAGTCCCTGTGGATTCGATATCTTTTAAAACTACACGACACGACTGTGCACTTGCAGTTATCAGATTTATAGACACGTAAAGTCGCGATCATACAACTTAAAGGCGAACAATGGATGGTCGGATAAAAGTTTCACAGAGTTATTAGCCCTTATGAAAGATATGCTACCAGATGATAATGTTCTTCCCAATCGAACGTATGAGGCCAAAAAGATGTTGTCCTCTATTGGCATGAGCTATGATAAGATACATGCATGTCCAAACGATTGCGTTTTGTTTCGAAACGAGTATGCAGCGTTGAATGAGTGTCCTAAATGTGGTGCCCCTCGATATAAGAAAAAGTTGTCTCCTTCTAAAGTCTTATGGTATTTTCCTATAATTCCGAGATTTAGACGCATGTATCGTAGTGAGACCGATTCAAGACACTTGACTTGGCATGCAGATGAAAGAATTATTGATGGAAAGTTGCGACATTCGGCAGACTCACCACAATGGTCGAAAGTTGATACTGATTATCCTGAATTTGGAAAAGAAGCAAGAAACCTTCGGTTGTCATTGTCTACTGATGGAATGAACCCGCATGGTATTCAAAGTATCTCGCATAGCACATGGCCTGTGATTCTTATGATTTATAACCTACCTCCATGGCTATGTATGAAGCGTAAGTACATGATGTTATCTATGCTAATTTCTGGGCCTAAACAACCAGGGAATGACATAGACGTATACTTGGCACCCTTAATCGAAGATTTAAAGTTTTTGTGGGAGAACGGTGTGGAGGTTTACGATGGGTATAGGAAGGAAAGTTTCAACTTGAGGGCGATGTTGTTTGGAACAATTAATGATTTTCCAGCATACGGAAATCTATCCTGGTACAGCAATAAAGGTCAAAAGGCGTGTCCTGTTTGTGAAGACGAAACCGATACGACACGATTGGAGCTTTGTCAGAAGAATGTCTTTCTCGGCCATCGTAGATTCTTAAATTCTAATCATCACTACCGTGGGTGGAGAAAAGCATTCAATGGAAAGGCCGAACATCGTACAGCCCCGCCTTTTTTGTCAGGTGATCAAATTTTTGAAAAGGTGAAAGATATGAGCACTCAGTTTGGCAAGCCTTTTGCACATTCACTTGTCAAGGGTGGGTGGAAGAAGAAGTCAATTTTTTTTGAACTTCCATATTGGAAGTCGTTGTACGTAAGACATTTCCTGGATGTTATGCATATTGGAAAAAATGTATTTGACAGCGTCATAGGTACGTTACTCAATATACAAGGAAAGTCTAAGGATGGCCTCAACATAAGGAAGGACATGGTAAACATGGGAATGAGAACCGAATTGGGACCCGTGACAAAAGGAAAACGAACATATCCGCCACCTGCTGTTTACACTCTATCTAGAAAGGAGAAGAAAACATTGTGTAAGTTCCTTAGTGAAGTTAAAGTTCCAGAAGGCTACTCTTCAGATATTAAAAGACTTGTGTCCATGAAAGACCTCAAGTTAAAGAGTTTGAAGACGCATGATTGCCATGTTATAATGGAACACTTTTTACCAATAGGTATACGTTCTATTCTGCCAGAAAAAGTAAGAAGCGCAATAACTAAGCTGTGTTTCTTCTTCAGGTCTATTTGCAGTAAGGTGGTCGATCCCGCGATCTTACCAACATTGCAAAAAGAGATAGTTGTTACTTTATGTGATCTTGAAATGTATTTTCCTCCCTCGTTTTTTGACATAATGGTTCATCTAGTCGTTCATCTTGTGAAAGAGACACAATTGTGCGGACCAGCTTATATGAGATGGATGTACCCTGCTGAACGTTATATGAAAATATTAAAAGGGTACGTGAAAAACAGAAGTCGACCGGAGGGTTGTATTGCCGAACGATACGTTGTTGAAGAAGCGGTTGAGTTTTGTACTGAATATCTGTCAAATGTTCAATCAATTGGACTCCCCAAATCTCATATTGTCGAAAAAAAAGAAGGAAAAAGGCTAATTGGAAATAAAGTTGTGACAGCATCAATGGTCGAACGGGATCAAGCGCACTTGTATGTTCTGCACAATGAGATTGAGGTTGAGCCGTATGTTGAAATGCACAAGGTTGTTCTCCGAGATTTAAATCCAAATAGAAATGAGAGCTGGATAGTACGAGAGCACAATCGAAGTTTCATACCGTGGTTTAGGGATCATATTTATTTAAAGTATCGTTCAGATCCTGCTTCAGTAACAGAAAGGTTGAGATGTTTAGCCTATGGTCCAAGTGTAATTATGCTTTCTTATAGCGCATACGCAATTAATGGATACACATTTTATACAAAAGAACAGGATGATAAAAGTACTACGCAAAATAGTGGTGTTACCTTGGTAGCTGAAGCAATGCACATATCAAGTGCGAATGACTTAAATCCGAAATTTGCAAATTTGTCATATTTTGGGGTTATCGAGCGCATTTTGGTGTTTGATTACGCGAAGTTTCAGATTCCTGTATTTGGTTGCAAGTGGGTTGAAAATAATAGTGGCATACGAATGGATAAGTCAGGATTTTTGCAAGTGGATCTCAATAGGGTAGGGTACAAAGATGAGCCTTTCATTCTAGCCTCTCAAGCTAAACAAGTGTTCTATGTCAATGATCCGACAAGTACGAAATGGTCTATAGTGCTTTTATCTAACAAAATAGTTGATGAAAACATTGAAGATCAAGGTGATATTGGTGTTGGCATTGAATCTTGTACAAGAAACGATCAAAATGAGAATGAATCTTGTACTAGAAATGATCATAATGAGGGTATTTGGATCAATCCAACCGTCCGCGTTGTTAAGAGACGCGTAGAACATAATCCTACCAAGAAAAGAAAGAGACGTTAGTGATAAAGGTAATAGTATACATATTCCGACTAATTTGCTTTATTCAATTTGTACCAATTGTTTTATTCAATAGTATAGTACTTATTCAATTTTGGTGCATATTCTCGTTTTGTACATAACTTTTGAACCATGTATCCGTTTGTCGACTTCTTTACATGTAACTATACTATTTTGACGATTCCGGAGCTGCTCATGCACTTATCTTTACATTTCGGGACTGTTTTTTATCGGTTTTGCTTCTGCCCGTAATCAAAAGTCGGGCTTAGGGTCTGAATTTTGGAAAATCGACTTTATTTTTGAGTCTGTGGGAACGTTTTACCATAGCCGTGTAAATTTCATTCAATTCCGACAACTTTCTTTTTTGACGCTTATTTTGATTTGTACCGATAGAATTTCCCGATTTACTTGTACATGCATGGTTTGACTTCCATTGACTTGTATAGATTGTTAGCTTATTAATAGTGTACTAATGTGCTTTAGTTTGTTTGATACAAGTTCAATGGCTCCGGATAGAGATGCTCCACCTGAAAACTCACAAGAAAACTCACAAGAAAGAGATGCTCCGGGTACAAATGCTCCACCTGATACTGAAGCAAAAGAAGTTGCACGAGGCATCACCATTATGAAGGGAATCGTACGACATAGAGACCAAGGATTAGTATACCATTTGGAATGGAATTCTGAAAACCAACCAATTGGTCCTAATTCTGCAAAGTTGACAAGCTATATTGGTACACTTGTTCGTATGCATATTCCAGTCTCCGTAGCTAAATGGAATCTGAAAAGCGAAGAGTTGGATGCGAAAAAAAAAGCAATTTGGGACGACCTTCAGGTATATATCATATATGGTTGTTGTTATTATCTTGACGATAAATTGTTTAAATTACTTATACTAACACACTATGCGTATGTTTTTTTGCAGAGGACTTTTGAGATACCAGATGATCGTAGACGCTACATACTTAGTTTGGCCGGGAAAAGATATAGAGGGTGGAAAGCTTTTTTTGACAAACACCTATCTTAAGGATAAAGATGGAAACTTTCTTGAAGAGGCACCGGGACGGCCAAAAAAGTATGAGATCTTCATTGATGAAAAAGATTGGGTTGAGTTTGTAAATCAAAGAGATGAAGATTTTCGGAAAAGGAGTGCCACGAATAGTGCGAGAGCATCCAAACCCGCGTATCCATACATAAAAGGGCGTTTGGGATATGCACGCTTAGAGGATAAAATTGTAAGTAAATATAAATGCGTTTTAATTAATTGTCTAAATGTGTTTTATTTGACGATTTTATCATTTGTGTCAATGCATAGTTAGAGGAGTCTAAAAGTGAGGAAACTTCACTTCCTGAACATGTGTTGTGGAAGGAAGCTCGTGTGGGCAAGAATCGAGCTGTCGATCCCGATGTTCAGAGAGTTTATGCTGAATGTGTAAGTATAATACTGTGTCTTTAATTAAATCAAATGTTTTTTAATATATAAATGATTTTTTATCTCCACTAATAATTATTGAAATGTAAATGAATTACAGGAGACATTGTCGCAATCGGTGTCCACCAGTGAGGACCAGAATGATAGGAGCATACTTAGTAGAGCACTAGATGCTCCTGAGTATCCCGGTCGGGTGAGGGGTAAGGGTCATGGTGTGACTCCAACCTCTTTTTACAAGCATCCTAGGAGAAGAAATCCTTCAAATGAAGAAGTGTTGCAAAAATTGCAGGAATTGCAAGCACAAGTCTCTGAATTGCAAAGAGATAAAGATATGTATATGAGAGAAAAGTGCAATACTGCATCGGTGAAAGAAACTAGTGATAAAGATAGTTTCAACTGTCAAAGAAAACTTCCCGAGGTAATTATAAATTTCTTTTCCTTACAAATTGTTCTATTTTATTAACGATAATGACTTTATATTTACTATTGGTTTAGGGCATTTCTTCTTGCCAACTATACTTATCGTCACCGTCTTATCGCCTAGTTGGCAAGGGAAAAGTGCACAACACTGTGGGAGATTTACTTCACCATAGACCGCTCCCGGATGGACACCTGAAAGTATCGGTGGATGTTGTATTAGATCATGATGCGGTGCTACCGGTACCTGACATGGTCTCAGAGACGACATTGCTGCGAGATGCAATAGGGTCATTTGTTGCATGGCCCTCGGAGCTCATTATCATTGGTGATGAGGTATATTCAAAACCATTATGAATCATTTAGTTTTCGAATGTCAATTTTGCACCGTTACGTTAATTATTTTTTACATTTTAATTTTAGACTGCTCCTACAAAACCCGCAATTAAGGGCAAAGGGATTTTACAGGAGGAGGAGTTTGTTGCATCACTAAAAGAGGTACATTTAAGGTGTTAATATATAATTTGAATGTAAAACTCCATGATTTTATATTTTATCGTTCGTTATTTGATTTTTAGGCATCTGCTCGGGAGTCACAACAAGTGACACAGGTCGTTCGTAGCGTACGGCCTAAGGGTCCTCCGAAGCAAGCGGCAAAAAAAGGTGGTGCTTTTTTTCCTCGATATCGGACGACGCTCGGAACACTTGTTGATATGCCCGATTTGAAGGAAGGTGCTCTCCGTCAAATCACTATGGAGGAAGGTATCTTTGGTGTTGAATTCATTTCATATATTGCAATAGATGACTTGGAAGAGATTTTTACGCAAGAACAACTAGGCGTCGCTAATATGAACTCGTACATCCGGTAATATTCACTCATCCGATATATTATTTAATTAGTCGAAAAATTTATTTACACATTATGTTTATTATGTTTTTTACTCATCCGCTAATATGTTTATAATGTTTTTATTTAAGGTTGTTGCATGACAGAGTGTTGCGCGGGACTGCATTGTCAAACAGATTCCGTTTCGTGTCTTCCGTCCATTGCAGCGGAATGACAATTGATTCGGAACCAGAATCAGTTAGACAGCGCTTAGTCGATAGATTCATGTCATCCGGCAATACAGAAAGTATGATTCTTTAGGCGTATAATACCCGACCAGTAGAGTTAGTTTCTCATTCTTGGTTCATTTAATCTTTGTTTCTTTTGCGTAGCAAAATTTTTATATAACCTATTGTTTTAATTTATAGAGCACACTGGTTGTTGCTTGCTATCAACCCGATAAGAGAAGTTGTATATTTTCTGAATTCGGTAGATGGTGAGTGGAGCAATTATCCGGCTATGAAGGAAATTATTGATTTGTAAGTGGGATCGTTCTAAATATTCTTGTATATTTATATATTTAATTATTTGTGAGATTGATCTAAATATATGCTTTTATATTTTTGTTAGATCAATACAAGTGTTCCGAAGTCAACGAGACGCACAGGTATCCCGGACTAAATCAAACAACATTACTTGGATCAAAGTGCAGGTACATTATTTTTCACAATTTTGCTTATAATATTTATGCTACTTGATAAAACAAGACAACTATAATTTCTTATTTGTTTTTCTATGTAGTGTCCGATACAGCGGAACAGTTCAGACTGCGGATACTTTGTTTTGAGGTTTATGAAAGAAATCCTTCAAATGAATCAATTAGAGATTCCAATCACGGTATGGATTTATAACTTAATTAGATAACTTCTTATAATTTATTACATTTAACTAAATCATTCATATTATGTTTTTATTCTGTAGTACTTTGACGAATTCCGTGCTGCTTCTTACCCGAAACTTAAGTTGGAAGAAATCAAAGAGGAATTGTGTCAATTTTATATTCATCAGCTATTCATGTAGTAGGATTTGTGTCGATTTGAAGAGAATATTATAGTACTCCAGAATATATGGTTACTAACTTTGTTCATATTGTTGCCAATTAATATTTGAAGTATAATTTATTGTTGATGTTAGAGATTTAGTTTGATTGACATAATGATGTATATATATAATTTTGGATATTATAATGGTATTATATTAGTATATATATAGTCCTACCTATGGTTGAAAATATATCGTCGAAAATATATTACTGGTCGAAAATATTACAGGTTGAAAATATATTACAGGTTGAAAATATATTACAGGTCGAAAATATTACAGGTCGATCTGGGAGGCTGAAATTATAGGCTGCACTTTAAAATATCTCATTTAGCAACGACAGCGCTTTTAAAAATCGCTCTTAAAGGTCCACATACGAAAGCGCTTTGTTACAAAAAGCGCTGCCAAAGATCAAAAAAAGAAAGAAAAAAAAAACGCAACCTACCAAAGCGCTTTTGGAAAAGCGCTCTAGTAGGGGGGGCTACCAGAGCGCTTTTTCCAGCAAAAGCGCTCTTATAGGGGGTCTACTAGAGCGCTTTTTCCAGAAAAAGCGCTCTTATAGGGGGGTCTACCAGAGCGCTTTTAAAAGCGCCCTTATAGGGGGATCTACCAGAGCGCTTTTAAAAGCGCTTTCGTTACCTACGCCAGCGCTGGCTATGAGAGCGCTTTAAAGCGCTGTTAAAGGCCAAAAAAAGCGCTTTAGAAGCCCTTCTGTGTTGTAGTGAATGCTTAGTATGTAGTACGTATTATGTGTCCAACAAGTATATTTTGACCTTGTATGTGGTGAACATTTATTTACTTATATTGAAAACTTTTAGTATCAATTTTACTCTCTGTACCAATTGTTATGATGTTCATATTCTCTTGGTACTGCTGCTGCAGAAAACAGTTTCAACAAGTGCAAATTGGTCTAAATAATTTTGTTCACAGATTCAGTAAAATCAGATGTTTTGATAATTAATTTAAGAATTTCTATTTCAATTGATACCTACAGCAGATGCTTTGATTCCACTTTGGGATCAATATTACTGATTGTACTTTTATGTACTTTGTTGGATTATTTATTATTAACTAATTGAGAATATATAATTCAATTGATTCCAATTTTTCTAATAATTATTGGTTGTGTTTTGTAGTTAGTTTTATACTCCCTCTGGTCCCATTTATAAGAAAAGATTTTCTTTTTAGATACATTGAATAAATAATATATTTGGACAACATATTGTCCAGATACATTATTAATTCAATGTATCTAAAAAGAGAATCTTTTCTTATAAATAGGACCAGAGGTAGTAATATGTTGTTGGCGTTCTACAGACAGTTAGATTGGATAGATATTTCTTTTAAGCTAGGAGTTGGTTGTGGATTGCTATATGTCATTGCATCAACTATGAGTAAAGCAAGATGCTTCGGCTGCAGAAAGAAATGGGAATAATCCTTCAAAAAATGAAAGGAAAACTTCAAAGTAAATAACTTCAAAGTAAAGATTGGGCAGAGATGAAAGGCAATAAGGGTTGTGATGGTTTTCTAGACATAAACGACATTAGACATAATCAAATACACTTAGCATTGGAAATGATTTCATGTCATATTTAAATGAAAAGTTTATTTAATTTGCAGTTTTATCACATAAGTGCTTATTGTGAAAAACACCTATACCTATAAGCTATAATGTTAATTGTTTGAATGCAATCATTATTTATAATTGCTGACTATTAATGTGAATTTTTTGTTTCTCTATGCATTCATGAGTGAATTGATTCTCTATTAATGTGAATTGTTTGATTCTCCATGTATTAAATTCTTCTCAATTTTGAAGGTATTATAGTATTTATGATAGAGCAACATCAATAAATATCTCTACTAGCTTTTAATTAATTATATTTGATTTAAATTATTATTTTTTGATAATCTTTAATTGTAAAATTAAATATATTTTTAATAATATAACTTATGATTTGTTTAAATAAAGACGAAAAGTATCTCACAATTATTCTAATTATTTTTTTAATTACAAGGACAGATTTGTATAAACATACTTAATTAAATCAATATTTTTATTTTTTATCTATTATTTATCATTTCCCTTTACTTTATACATTAAATTTGATTCATGCAAAAATGAATAATTATTTCGAACTTTCAATAAAAAAAATTCACCGCTTCAAATTTCCTATATTTGTTTAACCAACACAACCTTCCACCTTTTTAGTCACATTTTTTTAAAATTTCCATGTAAGACAAAAATTTAAAACTATATATTATCAATCAATAATTGCGATTTGGTTATAAGTCAATTTTTATTGTCAATCAACACTTTTGAAAATTATTAAATTCATTAATTATGGTCAATTTCTTAATATTATGATTATTATTTATTATTAATTCAAATTAAAAATATATAATAAATGTATTAAATAATGTGTATAATAGTATCAAGGATTTTATTAGGTAATTATTATAATTTTAGAATTTTTTAACATTTATTATGATTTTTAAGTTTTTTAATTATTACGATTTTATTATTTAACTTTTTTAAAAAAGTCATAAATTTTATTTTAATATTCAAATTAGGTTAATAAAATAATTATTTCAATATCTTTTTTAATTTATTTTTGTGATAACTACTATAAATTTTAAACGTAAAACTATTTAATGATTTTAACATAAAAAAAAGAAAATAATACAATTTACTTTTTCTGGACAGTTATTTTTAAAAGGAAAATTATTTATTTTGAAATTTTTTGAATTATATTTCAAATTTTGGATTCATTACCAAGTAAACTCATGTCATTGATCTGAACCTTTTTTTTAAGATGCATCTTTACATCATACTATAATTTTGTTAATGAAAAATGAAATTGTATTTCACTCTTTATAATAAAATATAAAATAAAAGTTTATAATAATAAAAATAAAAATTTTATGTTTATCTTTTTCTATATAATATTTATTTTAATTATTTAAAATATTTATTTTTATATAATAGATTTGACTAGATCTTCAAATGAAACAAATATTAAATATAAACAGTGTCAAATAAAATTATATATATATATATATATATATATATATATATATATATATATATATATATATATATATATATATATATATATATATATATATATATATAATTCAATGCAATTTTTTAAATCTATTTGAAGTTTTAAAATTTGATATGTGTATTTCTACTTAAAGATGCCTTTTTGGGAAATATATATTTTATTAATTTTATTTATAAACGGGAATAAGTTACAAATATTTTTATAAACAAGAACGATTATTTTTAATAAATGGAAATAAGTTAGATTACAAAAAATTTATCAACGAAAAAAACTGTATTGTTGATACAGTTATATTTATAAACGAGAATAAGTTAGAAATATTTTTGATGAACGGAAAAATTAATTTTATAAACTGGAATAAGAGTAGTTGCAATCTCAAACTTTATGTACATTAATCAAATTTTATTTGTTGTTTTTGCAATCTCAAAACTGGATCTTTCAAAGGCCTATGATAAGTTAGAATGAGAGTTCATTTGGCAAGTAATTAGTGAGATTGACTTACCCCCGGTTATGTTGAATATCATAATGCAATCTGTCACGAGCGTAGAAACGAATGTGAATTGGCATGGTGCTAGGGGAACTTTCTTCCGCCCTCAGCGAGGTATTCGGCAGGGAGACCCTATATCTCTGTATATTTTTGTTCTCTGCATGGATAAATTAACGCATATGATTGAAAACGGGATAAAGGAGAAGACTTGGAGGGCTATTCCGATGGGAAAACGCAGCCCTGTCATATCGCATCTCATGTTCGCGGATGATATTCTTTTGTACGGAGGCACAAATGTTAGGTGTTGTTGATATTCTTAACAGGTTCTGTAAGATGTTAGGGCATGAAATACGTAATGAGATGTCAAGCCTTATGTACTCCAAAAATGTTCCGCGTAACATGCGTAATAAGTTGACACATATTGCAAACTTCTGTGAGGCTGCTAGCTTCGGGAAGTACCTTGGAGTCCCTTTAAGTGGGAAAACGTTAAGGAGCAGTGATTTTCAGTATCTCCAGGAGCAAGTGGAAGGTAGACTTGCCAATTGGAAAGCTAACGTTTTATCTTTTGCAGGTAGAGTTACTTTGGCAAAATCAGTGGTGGAAGCTATCCCGACGTACGCAATGATGACGAATATCCTTCCCATGACTTATTTAAAATTTTCTTTTTAAAATTTAGTAATACATTAACTATAATTAAAACTACAATTAAAATATAATAAATTATATTAAAATTTCAATTTATTAAAAAATGTTAGTTTTTTCTATGATAAAATTATCATTTATACTAAAAAGTGTTATAAATACTTGTATATGATAAAAGAACATGAGACAATTATGATAAAAACATACATAAATTTATTATGAAAAATAGAAAATTGTCATTCTTTTTACATTTCTACAATTATATATTATCATTTTATTTAATTAGTACACATAATATAAAGTTTTATCACCGCATCAAAAATAAGTTTTGACTCTTTATAAAAATGTAAAAATAAAATACATTAATTGTGATAATTTTAATTATTATAATAATACATTAAACATAGAAATTTTTAAGCATTTGACGAAAGCTGTCATATATTTTAGGTTTGAAAAAATGAGCTAATATCTCAAATAGGTTTCATAAATTTTATTCTCTAACTATGTTTAATATCTTAATTAAAATTATATTTTTTAAACTTATAAATTATATTTTTTATATTATAATAATATGCATTAAATGTAGAAACTTTTAAGCATTTGACGGGAGCTGTCATACATTTTATATTTGGGAAAATGGGCTAATATCTTAAATAGGTTTAAATTTTTTTAGAATTAACTCATTTAGATTCAACTAGGGTTTCTTAACTCATTTGAATTGACGGGTAGATGTGAAAGTATCTATGAGATACAATTATTGACAGATTATTATAATGTCTATATTTTAACTATTTCTTTTGTTACTGTTTTATAAAATTGAAGTTATAAAAATAATTGACGGGTAGATGTGAACGTATCTATTAGATACCAGTTATTGATTGATCATTTTAATGTCTATCTTTAAACTATTTTTTTTGTTACTGTTTTATAAAATTGAAGTTATAAAAATAGTTGTACGATTTATTATAAATATGAAGTTGGTACATATTATTAATATATAATTGAAATTACGTGAATATTTATGAACGACATAATAAGTTATATTATGTTTGATATTCCTAACACGTGAATTAAAATTTGATAAATGATTATAAGTTATAAATATATTAATGTTACTCATTCTTTGTATCTATATATGTTACACACTTTATTTATTTTTTTCTGAAGTTTTGATAAATATAAATTTTATTTTATGCATTTTACTATGCAGGTATATGATGCAGGCTTTGTTACTGATTAGTTCTGATAATTTAAGAATATAGCATTTGAAGATTGTACCATCTATATGTTTTATTGTTTTATTTAAAGAGTTAAAAGTTTAGATGTATTACTAGCACTTTTGTTGTTAACTATTAAGTTTTTGGGATTAACATGACTAAGTTTGGGTTGCATTTTGGTTAAATATATATGTTTGATATATATATAAAGGAATTTTTCAAGTCATAATTAGGTACATGTAATGTGAAGTCCCGTCAGACCCGTGCGATAGCACGGGTTTCCTACTAGTTGTTATTAAATTCTCACATTCTCATATAACTTATTCATTCTCATTTGGATAAGTTATATGAGAATGTGAGAATGAATAAGAACCATCATATTTAAAAAGAAAATGTCTAGATTAAATTGTTGTTTTCACTAAATTATGTGTCATTAAGAGGAAAGAGAAATCATTAATCAAATTTTTAAAACATCTTTTAATCTCAACCATCTAATATCTAATATACATATTAAAAATTAAAGTACCTGTAAAAACCAGGTTTAACCCCACTAGTCCAAATTCAATTTTAACTAATTTCAAGAGCATCTTAGTATTTTTTTTCTACATGCTTTCACCACATTTCTTTGACATTAAGTGCTGCTTATGTGTCATGACCATAAATTTTTTCAAATTTTTTATTAATTTTATTCGTAAATATTTGTTTTACAACAACAACTCATCAAAGTTAATTATAACACAGCACGTTGGTATTCCAATAAGGTGGTTTTGGGAATCAATCCATTATGTTCTAAACCATTTTATTTTATTTTAATCTGATTTATCACATAATTATTATTATTCCAGTAATATATTAGACCAATATTAATACACGTTAATTTGTATTATCAATGGGATATGAAGTATTATCTAATATACATCTATAAAAATTAAAGTATCTGGAAAAATCTAGTTTAATCCCACTAGTCCAAATTCAATTTTAATTAATTTCAAGGGCACCTTAGTCTTTTTTCTTCACTGCTTTCACCACATTGCTTTGACATTAAATACTGCTCATGTGTCGTGATCACAGATTTTTTTAGATTATTTATTTATTTTATTGGTAAATATTTGGTTTACAACAACAACTCGTCAAAGTTAATTATAACACAGCACGTTGGTATTCCAATAAGGTGCTTTTGGGAATCAATGCATTAGGTTCCAAACCTTTTTATTTTATTTTAATCTGATTTATCACATAATTATTATTATTCCACTAATATATTGGACCAATATTAATACACGTTAATTTGTATTATCAAGGGAATATGAAGTATTATGTAATATACATCTATAAATGTCAAAGTACTTGGAAAAATCAGGTTTAACCCCTGTCGATGACTACCTATTATTGAGAGATAGGTCGAGAAGAGTCATCAAGGCACCTCAGAGACCCATTTATGTACTTTTTGTTGACGGCATCTTCTCCACGCTCACCACACCAATTTGTTGTGAAAAATGATACCAATAACAAAGTATAAAAGGGAATTAGGGGAGATAAGAGGAACACAAGAATTGGTTATAACTGCTATTCTTTTACTTTCTCTTAAAACAAGATTACAAGTTTACAAGAATAACAAATAACCTCTCTCACCCCAAATTAGGATTTGCAGCTTAGCAATGATGAGAGACTAGTATGCTATTTATAATAAAATCTAACATACTAACTAATGGGCTTTTTCAGCAAGGCCCATTACACAAGCCAATTTAATAAACAAGCTAACTTGACAAATTAGGGTTTAAACACTAAAACCTAATTTAACATGCTAACAACCCTAGCATCTCCGACACCTGCATGCTCGACCCATCTTCGACTACAACATGCACACTTCGACACCAGCATGTGAGCAACCTTTGATGTCATGCTTAACCCTATCTCACTGTCGAACCAAGAAGCTACCCTTCGACCATACTAGAGTTCGATCCAATATCTCACAACCCCACTATTCCAAATTCAATTTTAACTAATTTCAAGGGCACCTTAGTCTTTTTTCTACACTGCTTTCACCATATTGTTTTGACATTAAATGTTTCTTATGTGTCATGACCACAAATTTTTTCAAATTGTTTATTTATTTTATTTGTTAATATTTTTTTACAACAACAACTCATCAAAGTTAATTATAACACAGCACGTTGGTATTCCAATAAAGTGGTTTTGGGAATCAATGCATTGGGTTCCAAACCTTTTTATTTTATTTTAATCTGATTTATCACATAATTATTATTATTCCACTAATATATTGGACCAATATTAATACACGTTAATTTGTATTATCAAGGGGATATGAAGTATTATCTAATATACATCTATAAAAATTAAAGTACCTGGAAAAATCAGGTTTAACCCCACTAGTCCAAATTCAATTTTAACTAATTTCAAGAGCACATTTAATTACACTTTTGGTCCCCTACTTTCAACTTTTTGAAGTATTAGTCCCCCCATTTTAAAAGCCAGGTTTCTAGTCCCCAAACTTTGCTCCACTTGGAATTTTCAAGGCCCCCCTCCACTTGGCTGCCTCATTAATGACGTGGCATACACAATACGCTTCCAGGTCACATTTTTTACATTTTTTCCATAAATCTATTTTTTTATTAAGTTTTAATTTTCTTATTTATTTACAATTCATTTAATTATATTATTGGTTAATTTTTTAGTAATTAAGAAGCTAAGGCACATGTTCATCCCCAATTCACCCAGTCTTCTTCACAACATAGTAACAGTTCGTTCTCTTCACTCTCCTTCAACCCATTCTTCTTCCAATCTTTCTGTTTAATCATCCGTCTCTCAAAATGTCCCTGAAATCCGTGTCTCATGGCAGCTACAGGAAACGTTCATTGAGGGATAAGTGCCATTATAGGCTCGATGCGCCGTTGATAATGCCGTGGACTGATACCAACCCGGGTCGTCGTTTCTGTGGTTGTGGTATGTACAAGGTATGAAATTTATCAATGTTTAATCTCTGTAGTGCTCAGTCTTGAATATTAGCAGAGAAACTTATGTATTCTCCATTGATGCAACTTCAAGGGTTCAAAAAGTGCAGCAATTTTGTCTGGTTGGGTGAAGAAATGAATCCAAGAGCAAAGGAAGTGATTTCGTCATTAATGCACAATTTGGAGGAAGAGAAGCAGAGGGCCAAAGATGCAAGCACAACGAAAGAAAAAATGAGGACGAAGATGAAATTAATGAAGAAACAATTGAAGTTCAATTTGTCAATAACCATATTGGTTTTAGTTGCTTTAGTAATTGCAATAATAATGAAGTGATGTACTGTAATTGTTGTTGGTCTATGTTGTTGCTTCAGTTGTTGTTTAGAGTAATTCTATGTTTATCTTCATGTTGTTGATGTTATAATACAATGATGTAATTGTAGTTGTTATTGGAATGAAGTTGGTTTGAAATTGTTCCTAATTTGAATCTCTATAATTGTTCAGACATTACCAGGATATAACTAGTTCATGACATTACCAAAATATAACTAGTTCATAACATAACTTGATCATGACATTACCAAAATATAACTAGTTCATAACATAACTTGATCATGTCATTACCAAAATAACATCATCAAAATAGACCAGAAATTGTTACATAACAGAAATTGTTCACAACATTACCTAAATAGACCAGAAGCATTTTACATAACAGAACTTGTTCAGAATTTTGTTACCAAACAGAACTAAACAGACCAAAATATAATGGTTCATCAATTGACCATATTACAAAATAGATCAAAACATAGCATTACATTCCAAAAAAGTCATTCCTAATTTAGTCTAATCTTGTGTTGCTTGTGGTGCCTGAGACCCCTTCCCAATTTCAACTGGAGTTTCCTTTGCCTTCTTGGTATTTTTTGCTTTCTTTGTAGTCTTTGGTTGCTTGGTAGTATTTTCTTTCTTAGCCTTGTTACCTCCCTTTGGTATTGCTCTATCAGCTGCTCTTTTTCCCTTACATGTCTTCTTGTTGTGTCCAATTTGACCACATTTCTTACAAGTGACAGTTGCAAACTTCCTTGATAGTACATGGTGTAGCAACCTGCCTTAAAATTTACGTTAAAACGGGAGTCGCCACCCACTTTATTTGGGCAAGTGAGAAACCCTTACAAGAATATAAGAGATTTGGGTAAGTAGGTTAATTAGGCAAAAGAAAGGTGTTAGGCACCCTTTGCCTCCCTTGTACTCAAGGGGACCCATTTAGCCTTTAGGTTTTATAAAAAGGTGTAATAAATTAAAAAAATATGTCTTTGGCCAAAAGGGTAAAACCTCAAAGGTTTTAATAGAGTCATTGTCAGGTCGAGACAACATTGACTACAGGTCAAAGACCATGTATGGCAAAAAAGGAAAAACCTCAAAGGTTTTGATACGGTCATTGTCAGATCGAGACAACAATGACCATGGCTAAACCAAATACAACAAGAATAAAGTTTTTTTTAATGGAGGCCTCATGTTAAATCATTGGCCAAAAAGAGGAAACCCAAAATTTGTAAAAAGGTATTGAGAATAAAAAATACCCTTTTTAATAAAAGGGTGGCCTCACATCAAAAGGTTTAATCATTGGCCAAAAGAGTAAAACCCAAAGATTTCGACAGAGTCATTGTCAGATCGAGACAACAATGACCAAAATCCAAAAGCCATGTATAGTGAAATTAAAAATTGGTCATTGTCAGATCGAGACAACAATGATCAGAAACCCCTTTTTTAGGGGAGCCGGCCATTGTCAGATCGAGACAACAATGGCCAAAAACCCTTTTTTAGGGGAGCCGACCATTGTCAGATCGAGACAACAATGGCCAGAAACCCTTTTTTATGGGAGCCGACCGTTGTCAGATCGAGACAACAATGGCCAGAAACACTTTTTCGGGGGAGTCCTCATAGGTAATCATCGGCCAAAATGTTTGGGTTTGAGTGGTTTGAAAATTGCGTTTGAACGGGGGAAAGGGTTTGTCGGCTGTTTTCAGTTAATCGACAACGGCAGGTTAGGGTTGTTCAAGACAACCCTAAGACAAACCCTCGGAGGGAGGAGAGAAGTGTAGAAAAAATAGTTTTTTGCAAAGTGAAATTAACACTAGAAGAATTTATAAATAAAAGACTTCCCTGAGTATTTTCCATTTCAGAAGAGACTTTCACGTTGAACTTTATCTTCAGATGATTCAGAGCTTTCTTTCAGAGCTTCCATTGGACAGCTTCAAAGCTTTGAATCTTTCTTTTAGAGCACTTGGTTTATCAGAGCATCAAAGTAGCTTGCTTCAGATCTTTGCAATTCCTTGCTTTAGAGCATTATACTTTGTTTGCTTCAGATCTTTGAAAAAATACTCTTAAAATGTTTCTCCCCTTTTTGAGCTTTTTCAGAGTATCACATTCCTGCAAAACTATCAGAGACAAAGACTTTGCAATATATGTTAGGAATGTTGAGACTTAAGCCCAACAACTGATATATTAAATCAATTCAAGTCATACGTTTCTCCCCCTTTTGTCATAACATCAAAAAGCATATAAATAAAAGATTCAGATGAGAGACATAAAAGATGAAAGAAGAAATTTCATTGAATAGGACAACGACAATAGGTGGAGATGATGGATTCAGGGGGTAGGTTGAAATGGACGAGGGTTGCGAAAGAATGAATCAGATGATAATGATGAAGGTGATGAATCAAGATTGAAGTTACAGAATACAGGAGTGTCAACTTTTGGGTGGTGGCCAGAAGGTGGAGGTTAAGCAGAGGCGAAAATGTTATGTGGGGGAAGGATGGTTTCTAGAGGTTTTGGATTGAGAATGGGTTCGGTTTTATGGATAGGCCTTTTGCCTTTGAATTTTGAGGAAGCAGGGGGTGGAGATTTTCTGGTGGTTTGAGGCTGATTTTCTGGTGAATTTTCTGTCGAATTTTCTTGGTCAGATTCATGGTTTTCTATGTCATCTATAAGCTTTTTAAGGGCTTCAGATGATCTGGGTACTTTGAGAGAATCATTGTGTCATACCCCAAAATTTGCCCATTATATTTATTCATATTTCAGTCTATCTGACTTTCAAATGCTCAAAGATACACAAGAAGGAAGCATGCAGTCTCTCTCCTAAACAACAGCCTATAAACTAGGGTTTTGTATTTCTCAAAGTAAAATAAAGTTCTAAGAACTCAAATGGATCCCATGGCCTCTCATATGCTTCAAAGGGTTCTCATTCCAAGTATCAAGCTCTTATTCATAAGATTGCTCAGTCTACAATTCAAATGGTCAACAGTCGACTAGTTTGACCTAAAAGTCAACTATGGTCAAAATACAGTCAAATTTCTTGATTTTTTGGTCAACATCCTCATTTTAAAGTATCATTCATCATGTGATCAAGGATTGATCATGATTCATCAAGGAAAGCTCCAAAATCACCAAATGTCCAAGTTACTAATTTAGGGTTTTGAACTAAAAGTCAACCCAACTTTGACTGATCATATCTCTCTCATACTTTATCAGAAATTCCTCAACCAAAGCTCATTCTTAAGGAAGTTCAATTCTCTACAACTTTGATGTTGGGCTCAAAGTCAAGAAATGCTTCCGCATAAGAGATATAAGTCAAAACATTACAGGTCCTTCTAGAAGCTCGCAAAAAGCCGTTTTCTTCCAGAAGCCATATCTTCAAGATAAAATCTCCATGTGCAAAAAAGGTTCCAAAGTGCCTTGTAGAGGACATCTTGGGCTTTCCAAAAAGTCCTAGAACACTTCCATACAATAAAAATTGAGAGAGTTATGATTGGTAGAAGTTGGCTTAAAATCAAGAAGTACATGAAACCCTAATTGGGCAATTTTGAATTTCTTGACTAATGAGCCTGGGTTTTGGATTTCAAAGATGTCTATGACCTATATGAGGACCTCTAAAACCATCTTCCTAATTTTGTCACTTTTATTCATATTTATTTGAAATTTTATTCATTTAAATTCCAAATAATTTAAGTAAAGTATGCAAATAATTGAAGTAAATCACATTGCTTTGGTTTCAGCCTCTTGGAGGCCGAAATAATACCATAAGAAGGTCCAATTTTTGTTTACATAGGAGAGGAGAATTTGTGCCAAATTTAGAAGGAAACCACTTGATTTTTCAAATCAATTTTCCAACTCACCAATTGCTTGGTGCCCAAGCCCAAACATTTGACCTAACTTTTTCTTATAAATACTCAAACCTTTCCGATATCAGGAGGGGATTCATTTTGTGGCAAAAGCTTAGGGTTCAAAGTAGATAAATTTTCAAGGAGGAGAGGCAAAGCAAGTTCCGGATTTCCTTCAATTTTCTACCAGAACCAGGTCTCAAAACATGTCCCTGGGGTGTTAAGGATCGTGGTTCATCTCCTAAGCAAGTCTAATCGCGCCCAGAATCGCACCACCAAGTGCACCGATTGGGTAATTTTTGATATTATCGAATTCTTTATTCCATGCATTATTAATGAGTTTTGATTATCCAGGCATGATCACAAGGTTGCTTAGAACATGTATGAGTGGTTTCATGGAAGCTTGAACGTGCAAACAGGCATCTTCCATTGCTAACGACGTTTGAGTTTGTAACGATGAAGCTCGCGATATAGGTTGTTTTAGCCAAAACTAACCCTTGATTTGGATTCAGGGGGGTCGAATTAGGGGGGTAGGGTGTCTCTTGCGTTTTGTTTCATTGATTTCTTGCAGGTGTAGGCGGAGGGATCGTCGGAGAAGACGACCGGACCTAGGGTTCCGGCGCTACTCCGACCCAGTTAACAATGGGGCGGTCAATTCTATTGGCGTGGCATTTTCCTAAAATTGTATTGGCCAGTCAACATTCAATAATCTCCCTTTGCTCTCTAATTGGCCGAGCGTTGATGGTAGACCCCATTGACTTTGTTTGTTTTTATTGATTCTTCTATCCAGTATTGCTCTTTTATTATTTGCAGGCTGGATAATTGACACAAAAGCGTGTGTGACCCAATGGTGTGCTGGTTTTGTTGGTGATCCTAAATACAAGGGTTCGATCCTTGTTCCAGACAGATTTTTGCTTCATTATTTTCTTTCTCTTGACTTTTGGAGATCCAGTGCTCTTAGCCAGCACATGCACATCAAGCACCCTCGCACAGTGGCCGTAGGATCGCTGTTGATTTTGATCTGAAGGAACAGACCGCAGCAGTCAATGGTACACCCTCAGGGATGCACCCCACAGAACCAAAGCTAAGTTTTCAATTAATTCCTTTTCTTTTTCTTCTTAAATTTCATTTAAAATTGTTTTCTTTCGTCAATTCTTTAATTTATTTTTTTTCTAAAATTTGTTTTCTACACTAATAAAATAATATTATCTTTTGATAATTATTTAATCGAAAACTCGATTTTTCTCATAACATCAAAATCTCTTTTACAATAATTGCCTTCTACATGTGTTTTTAATTAATTAATAAATATTTTTATGTTTTAAACCCTGATTTTATTTTAGCCAGCTATTTTTTCATCATGACTACTAATCATTGTTCTCCCCTAAAAATTCTTTCTGTTACTGGTAGGCGTTGCGCATTAACCCTAGTTTAGGGTTTTTTTATTAACCCTGGTTAGCTTTTGTCCCCATTCGGGGTTTGCCTTTTGCCTTACCTTTTATACGTTATAATTGTTAAGGTCTTTTATGCACTAACCATTTTTCTTCTTCGTGGCTAATTTTCAGGATTAACCAAGATCCTTCAGCCACGTGCCATACCAATCGAAAAGCTAAGTTTATGAGTCTTTTCTTGTTTAAATATCATTTTTATTTTTATTTTGCCTTTTGCCCAAAATAGGGTTTACTTCAAATAGTCAATGAATCTCTCCTACACTCACCCCTATTATTTTCATTTTAATTTTCAGAGTCAATCGAGGGTTCGAGGAAGATCAAGGCATTCAAAGATGTTTAAAACTAATTATTGTTCCCTCTTATTTTCTGCTTTTATTTCCCCTATCCCGTAGGTGTTTATTGTAATAGCCTAGGACTTTATGTTTTTCTGCCTTTAATTTCTGCAATTTTAAACTGTGTGGTTAGTAATCTTAGGGAGTGCAAGCCTTGAACTAAATTAGGATAACTAATTACAAGATAAATAATTGAACTTAATCACGTGATTGTTTCACCCACACACCTTTAGGGTAATCCCTCTCGTTGCCTTGTTGCCTTATTTATCTGTTGCCTGCTGCCTCTAATTGTACTAAATAGTCACGTCCCTCGATTCCGAGGATACCTAAAGCAAGGTTGCCTAAAGAGATTGAACATCGTCTAGTCCCTCGAAGTTGCCTCAGTAAAAGATGATTGTTCCAATTGCTATGGTATCCTCGCATGATGCCTAAAAATATTAAATGACTATTATATCCTTCCCTTAGACTACCTGCCCTATTTATGGCAAGGGACAGTCTTATGGCGAACGATATCTCGATGACCCTTAACATCCAATCGAAAGACTTCCTGTCCTCTCATGGTATGGATAGACCCTTTCAAACCGAAAAGCTAAAAGAACGATCTTTCAAACTTAGGGTAGGTAACTTTTAATTGCTTCCTCAATTCAAATTCAAAACTCTTTCCCACTCTTTTTCAAATCAAATTCAAAAACAAGGCTACGCTTATTTACAAGCTAAAGTCCTTAACAAAGTTTTACTATTCACACACTGTTTTTTAAACAAACAATTCAAACAAAGTGAGCTAAGCAATTAAGAGCCCATGGATAACCATGGATGCAAAGGGTGCTTAAAACCTTCCCTTTTGTATAACTTACCCCCCGAACTCAAAGTCTTTTAAAAGGTCTTTTCCTGTTATTTTAGCCTTTCTATATATTGGATAAAATAAAAGTCGGTGGCGACTCTTGCTGTCCGCAACATTTTCAAAAAGTCAGTTCTTCCACCGTATTACACATTGGATTTATCAGAAACAGGTTGTTTTTCTGGTTGGGATTCTGTTGATATTTGTTCAGAATTTAAAACAAGAATAAGTACAGTTTCAATAAAAGAAATACCTGAAGATTTCTTCTGCTTCTTTGCAGGTTTAGATGGTCCATCTCCAACGGAATTTCTCTTCTTTTCCTTGTTCTTCTCCTCTTTATTTTCTTTGTTCTCCTTCTTCTCTTTCTTTTCTTTCTTTTCTGCTTTCTTTTCCTTCTTGTCTTTCTTCTCCTTCTTTCCTTCTTGTTGTTCTTTCTTCCTTTTCTTCTTCTCTTTCTCTTCCTTCTGCTTTGATGGATCTTGATCAGCTACAGTGGGAAGCACTCTTTTGCTTATCCATACAGGATCATACTCAGAGCTTTCAGCCATACACTTTTCCAGATAGAATAGAACAGTGGTGGGATGCTCATTCTTGTAGAAGAGCTCAAAATCAGCTAGAGCAGGAACTCTTCTGGTAAAGACCTCTTTTTCCACTTTAGGAGGATTAGCAATGGTCTCTATCAATTTCATCTTCTCTAGAGTGTGAGCATTCATTGTTCTCCCACATGTTGCTACCAGATCTTTAACCTTTCCAGTATCCAGCAGATCATGCACCAAATTTGTCTCAACCAGAATATCAGTAATTATTCTTCCCAGAGGGATGATGTTCCTTTTGATCTTAGGAGTCTTCAGTCTGGCTTGTTCTCTTGAATCCCTCACATGATTCCACATGTGGATAAACACAATGTACGGAAGATCTACCTTTTCGTCTTTACCAATACAATACAGAAGTATTGTTGGTCAAGATTAACGTAGTTTGGAGAAACTGTAGCCTTTCTGTGGTAGATGCAACCCAGAAGGATCTTCACCCAGATTCTGTAGTGATCCTTCAGATCTGTAATACAAGTAGAACCTTCTCCAGATTTGAAGATTTCTGTATAGACAGCTTCCCAGTCTGTTCTACCTATGATGGCTCTAGCAGTACCAATCATCCTTCCATACCTATCAATCTTCTGATCAGGTTTTCTATGATGGATATTTCTTCACCACAAATGAAAGACAGAATTGCTTTTGGAGTTAATCTTGCATGAACCCAAAATTCCTTGACCAAATCTGGGTAAACTGGACCAATCAGACGGTTGAAGAATGGTTCCTAGCCTTGAGCTATCATATTGCTCTTAAAATCAAAATCATGTTCTAGAAGACTATCAAAATCAACCATTGTTTCACAGATAACTTCCAATTGATCCATTGGAATCAGACAAGTCTTTAATGGAGTGATGATAGTCTGTTGTTGTTGTTGTTCTTGTTGTTGAGAAGACGAGGCATGTTGTTGATTTGATGAAGAAGCCATTGATGAGATGAGTTTTCTTCGTTTAGAGTTTAGATGAAGATGAAGAGAATGGAAAGAGGGAAAAGATGGAATTGAAACGCAATATATAGATTTGGATTTGAAATTGAATATGCAATGGAGTTATGAATGAGAAGATTACAGAATCTGAATCAATTATCATAAATGCTGAAAGACGTTAGTGGGGGTTAGCGTGAGATTTGAAAAGATTTGCACAGTTACCTAGGGCGGCGTCTCATCAGCTGCACGCATGTGTGTCCCTTCAGAATGAACACGTGTTCATCATCTGGAATAGCTGGTGACAACTGTTTTGCTTTAACAGAAATTCTGACTCATACTTGGGCACATGAATGTTAGTAATAATAGTTCCAGAGTATCCATATGATCATACATAATCAGAACATATGATACGAAAATAAATAAAGCATAATCTTCATACTAATCCTCATATCAGATCATCTCATAACTTCATTCTGGGCATAAATCCATACTGATGTTCTTCAAAATGAACTTAAACCTATATTCAGCAAGGGGTTTTGTAAAGATATCAGCCCATTGATGGTCTGTATCAACGAAGTTTAAAGAAAGAACACCCTTCTGAACATAGTCTCTAATGAAATAATGTTTAATCTCTATATGTTTAGCCTTAGAATGTAAAATAGGATTCTTAGATAAACAAATAGCAGAAGTATTATCACAGAATATAGGAATATTACTCTCATATATCTGGTAATCTTCTAGCTGACTTTTCATCTAGAGCATCTGTGTACTACATCCAGCAGCAGCTACATATTCTGCTTCTGTTGTAGAGAGCAATTGTTGCTTGCTTCTTGTTGTACCAAGAGATCAGGTTACTTCCCAAAAACTGACAGCTTCCAGAAGTACTTTTTCTTTCTACTCTATCTCCAGCATAATCAGCATCACAATACTCTACTAAGTTGTATTCTTCAGATCTTCTGTAAACTAAACCAACATTAGTAGTACCTTTCAGATACCAAAGAATTCTCTTAACAGCAGTTAAGTGAGATTCTCTAGGATCTGATTGGAATCTAGCACACGAGAATAAACTGAATAAAATATCAGGCCTAGAAGCAGTCAAATAGAGAAGAGATCCTATCATACCTCTATAGATCTTTTGATTTACCTTCTTGCTTACCTCATCCTTACCTAAGATGCAAGTTGGATGCATTGGGGTTTTTGCTTCTTTGCTTTCAGACAATCTGAACTTCTTCAGAAGTTCTTTGATATACTTAGTTTGGTGAAAGTAAATTCCTTCAGCAGATTGATTGATCTGAATCCCCAAGAAATACTTGAGTTCTCCCATCATGCTCATTTCAAATTCTGCCTACATAGACTTAGCAAAATCCTTTTCAAGTGTAGCATTAGAAGTTCCAAAAATAATATCATCAACATAAATTTGACAAATTAAAATATCCTTTTTAAATTTTTTACAGAAGAGAGTTGTGACTACTTTTCCTCTAGTGAAACCATTATCCAGAAGGAAAGAACTTAATCTTTCATACCAAGCTCTGGGAGCTTGCTTCAATCCGTATAATGATTTCTTTAGTTTAAAAACATGTTCTGGAGACTTAGAGTCTTCAAAACCAGGAGGTTGATGGACATATACTTCCTCATCTATATAACTATTTAAAAAGGCACACTTAACATCCATCTGATACAGAGTAATGTTATTCTGAGTGGAAAATGAAATTAATAATCTAATAGATTCTAACCTGGCCACTGGTGCAAAGGTTTCTGTATAGTCAATACCTTATTGCTGATTATAGCCCTGAGCAACCAGTTTGGCTTTGTTTCTGACAACATCACCTTTCTCATTGAGCTTGTTTCTGAAGACCGATTTTGTTCCAATGATATTGAATCCTTTAGGTCTTGGAACCAGATCCCAAACATCATTCATTGTAAACCGATTTAACTCTTCTTGCATAGCAATTATCCAGTCAGCATCTTCCAGAGCTTGATCGACAGAAGTTGGCTCAATCAAAGACACTAAACCAAAATGACATTCTGCATTGTTCTTTAGGAATGCTCTTGTTCTGATGGGATTATCTTTCTTTCCAATAATGACATCTTCAGGATGGGCAGAGTTGATTCTAGAGGATCTTCTGAGTGTTGGCTCTTCAGATATTTTGAGATTCTCTAAATACGCTGCAACTTGATCTTCTGAATCATCCTTTCCATTGGGTTCTTCATGATCTGAGTTAGAGATGTCTATATCTGCAAAATTCTCAAACTGCTTTGGCTTTTCAATGCCAAGCTTATCATCAAATCTTATATTGATTGATTCCTCAACTATCAGAGTTTCAGTATTGTATACTCTGTAGACTTTAGAGGGTTCAGAATATCCAAGAAGGAAACACTTCTGAGCTTTGGAATCAAACTTGTTCAGATGATCTTTAGTATTCAGAATATAGCATACACATCCAAATGGATGGAAATAAGAAATGTTGGACTTTCTGTTCTTCCACAATTCATAAGGAGTCTTATTTAGAATAGGTCTTATGGAGATTCTATTCTGAATATAACAAGCTATGTTAATTGCTTCTGCCTAGAAATGCTTAGCCATATTGGTTTCGTTGATCATGGTTCTGGCCATTTCTTGTAGAGTCCTATTCTCTCGCTCTACAACTCCATTTTGCTGTGGAGTTCTAGGGCAAGAGAAATCATGGGCAATACCATTTTCTTTGAAATAAATTTCAAAGAATCTGTTCTCAAATTCACCACTATGATCACTTCGGACTTTTATGATTTTACATTCCTTTTCAGATTGAATCTGATTACAGAAGTCAGAGAACATAGAATGTGTCTCATCTTGTGTTTTAAGAACTTTACCCATGTCCATCTGCTGTAGTTATCTACAATGACCAATCCATATTTCTTGCCTCTAATTGATGTTGTTTTGATTGGGCCAAAAAGATCAATGTTCAGAATAGAATCAACATCTTTAGTAAGTTCTAAAACTTTTTGTTTAAGTTTAGAGTTTTCTACTTCAAGCTTCTTATTTTCAGATACAAATGTCTTTCTCATACTTTTGTATTTGAGACTAATCTTACTCTTAATTTCCAGAAGTTCTGAAAGACTAGAAACTAACTCTTCTCTAGTAAGTTCAGAGAATACCTCTTTAGAGTTTGAGTCTGATGTAGATTATGATTCTCCATCTATGGTTGCCATGAATGCTAAGTTGGCTTGCTCGTCTTCAGAGTCTGACTCTTGATCAGAAGAATCTGAGTCATCCCAGGTAGCCATTAGACCTTTCTTCTTGTTGAATCTCTTCTTGGGCTTTTCCCTCTGAAGCTTTGGACATTCATTTTTGAAGTGTCCAGGTTCCTTGCACTCATAGCAGACAACTTTCTTCTTGCCAGATCTTCTGTGATCAGAAGATTCTCCCATTTCAGGTCTTTTGAAGTTCTTGAATCTTCTCTGCTTCCTCTTTCAAAGTTGATTCACTCTTCTAGATATAAGAGACAGTTCATCCTCTTCTTCAGATTCTGACTCTTCAGATCTTTCTTCTTCTGCCTGAAAATCGTTAGTGCATTTTTTATTATTTGATTTCAAAGTAATAGACTTACCTTTCTTCTGAGGTTCATTTGCATCCAGCTCAATCTCATGACTTCTCAAGGCACTTATCAGCTCTTCAAGAGACACCTCATTCAGATTCTTGGCAATCTTGAAGGCAGTCACCATGGGTCCCCATCTTCTGAGTAAGCTTCTGATAATCTTCTTTACATGATCGGCTTTGGTGTAGCCTTTATCTAGCACTCTCAATCCAGCAGTGAGAGTATGGAATCTTGAAAACATTGCTTCAATGTTCTCATCATCCTCCATCTTGAATGCTTCATACTTCTGGATGAGAGCCAGAGCCTTTGTCTCCTTTACTTGAGCATTTCCCTCATGAGTCATCTTTAGAGATTCAAAGATATCATGAGTTGTTTCTCTGTTTGTTATCTTCTCATACTCAGCATGAGAGATAGCATTTAGCAGAATAGTTATTGATTTGTGATGATTCTTGAACTCTTTCTTTTGATCATCACTCATAGCTTGTCTGGTGAGCTTGACTCCTTGAGCAGAAACTGGATGTGTGTAACCATCGAATACTAGATCCCATAAGTCACCATCTTGGCAAATAAAGTAACTTTCAAGTCTATCTTTCCAATACTCAAAGTTCTCACCATCAAAGACTGGTGGTCTATTGAATCCATTGAAACTGCTACTACCATTGTTGTTGTTCTAATCATTTGGAGGTGGTACTGCAGCTGCCATTTGTGTATGTTTTTCTCCTGAATCTTTTATCTAACACTGTTAAGTGCTTACACCTGGAACCGACGCTCTGATGCCAATTGAAGGGTTGAAAAACACTTAGAAAAGGGGGGATTGAATAAGGGTTTGTTCTAAAAAAGGCAAATAAAAATATTGAACACAAATATTTTTATCCTGATTCATTGTTAATCAAACTACTCCAGTCCACCCCTTACAGAGTGATTTACCTCAACTCAGGATTTAATCCATTAATCAGTCTTGATTACAATGGTTCTCCACTTAGACAACTTCTAAGTCTTCTAGAGTATTCTGATCACAACTTGATCACTCTAGGAATTCTCTAACAGAAAATTAAACAATGTTTACAAGAGTTTAAAGTGCTTCTTAAAAAGCTATAATCACCAAGTGATATTTCTCTTAAGTTCTAGTTCTTAATCTCACTAAGATATAACAATATTTGTGAGGTTGAAGATGAAGATCTTGCTGTTTTTGTGTGAATAATGTAGAAGTATTTTGGCAGCGTAAATAGTGTCATACCCCAATTTTTGACCTAAGATACCACCTCATATCATGTGCATATGCATCATTTGCATCTCTAACAAATTGCATAGCTTAAGTTTGCTACTTGTGACTCAGCAGGGTTTAAACAAGAAATCACTCATCAGTACAAGTAACAATTAGGGTTTTATTCTACCTTCATCTAAAAAGAACCATCTTCATCAACAGTCAACATTTGGTCCTCAAAGATTCATTTCAATAAGCTCAGGGACTTTGAATCAACCAGATTAGGGTTTAGACTGAAGATAGCATACCCCTGGCTTTTGCTCAGGATTTGACCTAATGACTTGGGACATGACCTCAAGACCCCAAGTACATCATTTTGACCTAATCTATTGACTCAAGACATCTCTCCTACACAGGGACTGATCAACAGTGAAATTTCAAATCATCAGATTAGGGTTTTTGAACTATCAGGGACTGAAATCAGGGATCACATTTGGGAAACCCTAAAAAGTTCCAGGGAATCACTCAAAGGTTTCAATCATCTTCAAATAATCCTTATGACAATATCCAATGTAAATTACATCTCAATTCAAGATCCACAGTCATCAATTTCATCAGGTCGACAATTAGGGTTTTTGACCTAATTCACCTGAACCACTGACTTTTTAATCAGAACATGGTGCCACAACTTAAACAATGGCTCAAGGTCCTCTAATAATTCAATGTGATCCACTCATACCTTTCATTTGGTGAGGATAGCCTGGTTCATTTGAAATCTCCAGAAACGCGATTCGTCTGAAAAAGTCAACTGTACAAGGTCACCATTGACTTTTAGGGAATTTTGGTCAACCATGAATTTTGAAGTTTCAAATCATCAATATATGATATATGAATTCATTTGATCAAGGAAAATCAAGAAAATCAATCAAGAATCAAAAAGTCAAAAGTTTGACTTTCCATACTTAGAAAAATTCTAAGTGTTTTTCAATGGTTTTTTCCAAACTTTGGAAGGGAATTTCTCAAAATTTCACCTACAAACTGAAAAAAACTTCCAACATGAAAGTTGTAGATTTTGATCCAATGAACAACTTTGTCACATATAATGATTTTCCAAAAGATCAACCATTTAAGAGATATGGAGCTTCAAAGTTGGTATCTTTTGAAAATTTCACTTAAAATCTCACTTTCTTCAAAGTTCATGGATCTTTTTCACCCATTTCCTTAAAGTTCTTGAAGAAACTTTCAACTAGGGTTTTGAAGTACATAACATGAGCTTTCCAAAATGTCCAAGAGCATTAAAAAATATGGAGCATAGCTATGGTTTTGAATTTTGACATTAGTGACCATTATGCTTGAATTTTCACCATTTTTCACTAAGTTTCAATGCTATATGGCCTCTAATGCAAGTAATGACACATCAAAGCAATAATTGAAAGATATTTTCTGATTTGAAGATCATAATGGAAGAGGATAAGAAGCTTGGAAGAATAACCATGGTTAAGTCACTTTAACCATTTTGCATTAAATGTAAAAGATTCCATTTTATCTCTTAAGCCAAATCATCACTTCTTGATCAACTTGCAATGGTCTGAGTTCAGAACTCTTGGCCTATAAATAGAGGTCCAAACTTCATTCAAAATCACACCAAAACCTCACAAAAGATAGGTTTTCTCTTTCTTTCTTGAATTGCAAGTTTCTTCAGTTTCAAAGAGGTAGAAATCTCAACCTCTAAACCCTTGAAGTTCTAGCCAAAGTAATGCTTCTCACAACTCATAAACATCATATGGGATGTGCTTGATCCATTCATACACCCCAAAACACCCTAAATCTCAAAATCACTACCTCACTTCCATATGAACACATATTGAGCCTTATCATGCCAAATTTCACTCAAGCTCATATCTGTCCAAACTAACACTTCCAACACCTCATATATGTCACATATGAACTATCCAAACACTCACCAACAATCTGAAACATCTCCATCATCAAATTCGATCCTCACTTGCTCCTACTGCAGACCAGGTTCCACACTTTGATCCAGGAGTTTTCAGATCATTCCAGGCATTCAAACACCTTCCATAAGGTCCATTAAAGCTGTCCAGATCAAGAAGCAACATCTGTAACACCTCCAGGCACGATTTCAATTTCCAGTTTGGCAAGTTTTTGAGGTAAGTGCTTTGAACTTCAAACTCCATCATTCATGCATCATAAATGAAAAACTGGTTTACCATCATGTTTCTGCATACATATGGATCATTAACCCTCAATCAATTGCATCATAACTTGCACATACACGATTTCAGATTGAATCATAGAATTAGGGTTCTTCACGATTTCCAGAAAATTGATGATCTTAGAGAGGAAATAAATGAATTATGAGGATACCATCATGTTCCTTGTGAAAAATCGAGCAAGATAGGCTATTCACTTGATCAAATTGGTTCAGTTTCAGAAAAATTCAAAATCAGAATAGGGATGTGTTCTTGGCGCCATTTTTTGTTCATAAATTTCAAATGTTTGTTTTTCAATATATTGAATGGAACGTGTGTCACTAACAAGCTGCGCGCGCAGCTCAGTTGGTTGTTGTTTTGAGTAGTGAACCTCAGGGCGTGGGTTCAAACCCTGGCAGGACCAAAACCCAATTTTTTGACACTTATTTTCATCATTTTCTTTACAACTTTAACTAATTAATTAACCAATCAAATCAATTCATTTTTACTTCATTTTTTGCACACTTATCATTTAATATATGTATTTTATGAATGTCAAAAAAATCACAAAAAAAATGTTTATTTAATGTGTTTTTTTATTAGGTCAAAAATGACATGTTTTTAAGTGTTTTTAATACTTTAAAATATTATTTTTCATTTGATTTTTTAACCTAATCACTTGTAAATATTTTTTGTGATCAAACACTAATCATTTAGGTCTTAGTTAAACATAAGATTTGTCTTTGTTTAAATTAAGTTGATTTCTTTCAAATTTCAAACCGTTTTAAAACAGGCGATCACGGTTTTTTCAAAACAAATAAACCTTTTCTTTTTGGTTTTCTTTTCAAAAGAAACTATTGATTAAATCTTTTTGGATTGATCAATTGATTTTCAAAACCATGGGCCTCTCGAATATTAGAGAGTATAAGTCCCATTCCTTTTTCTTTGTACAGTTTTTCTTTAAACAGAAAACTTCTTTCAAAACAAAACTTTCAAACTGTTTTCAAAACGACGAAACCTCGCTTTTAATAAAACAATCAACCATGTTTTATAAAATAAAACAGGGGCCTCCACATAGGTATAAGTCCCATTCCTTTGCATGAAATTAGGTATTTCATTGTACATACACCTTTTTGTACATACCTCGATCAATTTGATTTTTAACCTCGAATAACAAATCAAAAATGAAGGTTTTCTTTAAATCTTCCCAAAAATACCATGGGCCTCCATGTAGGTATAAGTCCCGAGCCCTTTTGTAAATACTTGTTTACATAACTTCTGAATAAACTCAATGGGCCTCTCCCCGAGTATAAGTCCCGAGCCCCCGTGTTTACAAACGGATCATGCTTACAGGTATATTTCCTTCATAAACTCCATTGTATACACACACCTTGACATATATATGTAATTGTTCATACTTGTTCATGTACTTGTTCATATTTGTTCGTACTTGTTCATATTTGTGATTGTGTTATATATGCTTGTTCAACTTAGTACAACACTAGGTTCTCCATAGCCTCCTATTAGGCTTCGTGCAAAGAATCTCCCTTAGTTTAGGTTAGGACATAGAGTATGGTTTCCCGGTGAAATCGCTCTAAGAGCTCAAACCAACTATACCACGCCTCCTTTTGGGCTTCGTACAAACGACTTGTCCCTCCCATAGCCTCCTCTTGGGCTTACAATGCAAGGACCCTCGATTGTCCCTCCCATAGCCTCCTCTTGGGCTTACAATGCAAGGACCCTCGGATAGCCTCCTCTTGGGCTTCGTACAAGGACCCACGGGCTTCTTATAAGCATCCCCAATATCCAAATCAAATACCCTAGGAGATTAGACATTTATCATCTCTATGATACGAGTATCTCATCTATATCATCACAAACAATCAATCAATCAAATTTCTCTTTTGCCACAAGGCTGGCTAATCGATCAAACCTTTTTGCCACCATACTGGCTGATAAATCAAAGTTTTTGTCACAAGGCTGACTTCATTGAAACTTTTGCCACAAGGCTGGCTGATTAATCAAAACTTTTTGTCACAAGGCTGACTTCATTGAAAGTTTTTGCCACAAGGCTGGCTAAAAAGCATCTTTATCATTCTAAGCACCATAAGTGGCATGGCCCAGGGCTTATAATGAAAAGATTTCAAACAAAATCAAACAGATGTATGTGATGATATAGATTAGATACATCGAACATTTAGATGACATTTGTCTCTTATCCTTTGCTTCCACTAGCATAAGTGGGAACTACGATTGCTCTGACTTTCTCAACATCCCTTTGAGAATACGTAGGCACAAGGTCGTATCCTTGGCGAGCAAAACTTCTCCCTCAAACCATTCAAACCTTAGCACCCGTAGACCCGAGCTACAGATGCTCTGATTCCCTCTAAGGGATATGTATGCAGAAGATTGCGACAATCTTTGCGAGCATATTCAAACAAACACCTTAGTCTCCCACCTATCTCACAACAGAACCTCCCAATAACATAGAATGAAAAACATAACAAAGAAACCTATAGAGTACTATAGATACGTTGGGTGCTAATACCTTCCCTTCGTATAACCAACCCTCTTACCCAAAGATCTCTCCCCCACTTTTAAGGTTATTGCAGCTTTTTTCCTTTTCCTACTTTGGAAATAATAAAAAGTTTGGTCGAAATAAAAGAAAAATCATTTTTATGAGCACTCGAGCCCAAAGAAGGCATCAGGTGTCTCATCCCACAAAAAGATACGATTTTTCCCTGCGACAAATAGTACACTGCTGCATCCAGAGCTTCTCTTATATAGGTATGAGAAAAGTGACCGTTGAGGAGCATTTAATGCTTTGCGTGAATAGTAAACTGCTGCATTTAATGTTTCACTCTTTTGTCAACTACCTCGAGCCTTGTTTCAACTGCTTTTGCTGACTTTGCCTTTTATAGCTTCTAACGTTCCTTTTGTCAATGAGATGTAACATTGTAGCTCTTTCATCTTGTACTTGATTTTGGACTAAGACTATTGGATTGACGTTTGAATATCAGAGTTTTCAGCGTTGGTGCAAATGCAACTTCAGTCAGCAGACTATGGAAGTGCTTTGGAGCGTGATACCTTCAGAACTTCAGAGCCTTGTTTTTGATTTCCATCTTCTGATGCCTTCCAGATCATGTTCTGCTTTTCTCAAGACCATCTTCTGATGTCTTCCAGATCATGTTGTGATGAAGTCATCCAGATCTTCTAGATCAGAGCTTCTGAGTACTGATTTAGTGCATACTCTTTTAGACTTTTCCTGAAATGGAAAATGTGAATAATTAGAGTACCACATTGTCTTATACAAAATTCATATATAATGTTATCATCAAAACTAGAAATATTGATCAGAACATTTCATGTTCTAACACATTAGTCTCCCTAACAACTTTTGAATATCAAGCGTATGCTGATGTTGGTTGAAAGTCTTCAATAAAGCATCTTCAGGATGGTCAGGTTGTATCGGATATGGTTACTTGCCATATTCCCTAACTTTTGCATGGATTGCCTTTGCAGGTTTTCAATCCATCGGGATAATTATTTATTTTTATTCGTCTCTAATTTTTTCCTGGACCGCCTTTTTAGGTTATTAGTCCACCGAGACACTCTCTTTTTGCCTAAGTCTCCCTTTCAGGTTTTCAACTTAGAGAGCCTTTTCTTTTTCTCTTTTTTAGGCGAAGTATTTCTTGACCATATCGGCATTCAGAGGACGCGGGAATTCTTCACCATCCATAGTCGTAAGAGTCAAAGCACCACCAGAGAGGCTCTCTAAACAACATATGAGGCTTCATAATTGGGATTCCATTTGCCCCTGGGATCGGTTGAAGTGGTAATATATTCTTGAGCACTGGATCACCTTCCTTGAATCTTCAAGGTCTAACCTGCTAGTCAAAAGCTCTCTTAATTCTTTCTTGGTAAAGTTGACCATGACACAAAACAGTCATTCTTTTCTCTTCAATAGGATTCAACTAGTCGTATCTTGTTTGACACCATTAAGCTTCTGATAACTTGGCTTCCATTAGGATTCTTATGGAAGGAATCTCAACCTCAATCGAGAGTATGACTTCCATACCATATACCAAGGAGATGGGCGTTGCCCCAGTTGAAGTGCAAACCGTAGTGCGGTACCCATGCAGAGCAAGAGGGAGCATTTTATGCCAGTCCTTGTAAGTCACAACCATTTTCTGGACAATCTTCTTAATATTATTGTTATCTTCTTCTACCGCTCCATTCATTTTTGGTCGGTAGGGAGAGGAATTGTGATGCTCAATCTTGAATTAATCACACAACTCTTCCATCATCTTGTTTTTCAAGTTGGAACCATTATCAGTAATGATTCTTTTGGGTACGCCATAGCGACAAATGAGATTGTTCTTGATAAATTTTACTACCACTTGTCGAGTAACATTAGCGTAAGAGACAGCTTCGACCCATTTGGTGAAGTAATCAATGGCGACCAGGATGAAACGATGTCCATTCGAAGCCTTTGGTTCAATCATTCCAATTATATCAATTCCCCATATGGAGAAAGGCGAAGGAGAGGAGATAACGTTGAGAAGCGTTGGGGGCACATGGATCTTATCAATATAGATCTGGCATTTGTAGCACTTCTTCACTTATTTGTAGTAGTCAGATTCCATTGTCATCCAATAGTTGCTTGCTCTTAATATCTTTCTTGTCATTGCATGTCCATTGGCATGAGTGCCAAAAGATCCTTCATGAATTTCTTGCATTAAGAGGTTTGCTTTGTGTCTATCCGCGCATCTGAGCAATACCATATCAAAGTTTCTCTTATAGAGCACATTTCCAGTCAGGAAGAAATTACCAGACAATCTTCTCGAAGTTCTTCTGTCTTTGCTAGATGCCCCAGGTGGGTACTCTTGTTTCTGTAAGAAGATTTTGATGTCATGAAACGATGGCTTGTCATCTATGATAACTTCAATAGTGAACACATGATTCGACCTATCCAGACGCATGATTGTAATTTAGGGAGCTTCATTTGGAAACTTCACTTGATACATGGAGGCCAGAGTAGCTAATGCATCTGCCATTTGATTTTCCTCACGAGGAATGTGATGGAACTCAACTTTGTTGAAGAAGGTCAGCAGTCTTCGGGCATAATCTCTGTAAGGAATTAAGCCAGGGTGACGGGTTTCCCATTCTCCTTTGATCTGATTAATAACTGGAGCAGAATCTCCATACACATCCATAATCTTGATTCTAAGATCAGTGGCTTCTTCTAGTCCCATAATACAAGCTTCGTATTGGTGCAGTCAAACACCAGTCTTGCAGTAAATGGTACGTGAGATTCTTGTGGCATGACAATGATTGCCCCAATTCCTCGGCCATAAGCGTTAAATGCTTCATCAAATATCGAACCCCATCGGGATTCAGGATCAAGCCCTTCTTCAGGTAAAGGCTCTTCATAATCTTTTGTTTTCAAATACATGATCTCTTCATCTGGGAAGTCGCCTTGCAAGGATTGATCATCGTCAATGGGTTAATAAGCCAAATGATTGGCTAAAACACTTCCTTTGATGGCTTTTTGGGCACGATATTGGATGTCATACTCTGATAATAACATCTGCCAGCGGGAAATTCTTCCAGTCAAAGCAGGCTTTTCAAACAAGTATTTGATTGGGTCCATTTTGGATATAAGATATGTCGTATGAGTCAACATGTACTGCCTTAGCTGGCGAGCAGCCCATACAAGAGTTCAGCATGTTTTCTCGACCAGTGAATATCTTGTTTCACAGTCGGTATACTTTTTGCTCAAGTAATAAATGGCATACTCTTTTCGAACAGACTCGTCTTGCTGACCCAGGACACATCACATAGAATTTTCATGTACAGTCAAATACATGATCAAACGGTCTTCCTTCAACCGAAGGGCTCAAAATTGGAGGTTCCAGCAGGTATTATTTGATATCATCAAAAGCTTTCTGGAATTCTTTTGTCCATTTACACTCTTGATCCTTGCGGAGAAGCTTGAAGATTAGTCCACAAGTTGCAGTCATATGGGAGATAAATCTGGAGATGTAATTCAGTCTTCTAAGAAATCCTATGACTTGCTCTTCAGTTCTTGGTGAAGGCATTTCTTAAATAGCCTTGACTTTGTCGGGATCAACTTCAATACCTCTTTGGCTGACGATGAAACCTAGGAGCTTTCTAGAGTGGACACCAAATGTGTACTTGCTTGGATTTAGACGAATCTTGTACCTTCTCAAATGTTGGAACAACTTTAGTAGGTGCCCCACATTTTCTTCCTCTGATGTAGACTTGGAAATCATGTCGTCCACATAAACTTCAATTTCTTTGTGAATCATATTATGGAAGAGTGTCGTCATGGCTCTTTGATAAGTTTCCCCAGCATTTTTCAAACCAAATGACATTACACAGTAACAAAAGTTGTTTTTTCCATATCTTCAGGTGCCATCATGATTTGGTTGTAACCTGAAAATCCATCCATGAATGAGAAGACTTTAAACTTAGCAGTACTATCCACCAGCATATCAATATGTGGCAATGGAAAACCATCTTTCGGACTTGCTATGTTTAAATATCTGTAATCAACACACATTGTGACTTTTCCATCCTTTTTAGGAACAGGCACTATGTTGGCCAACCATTGAGGATATTTTGATGTGACGAGGAAACCGGCATTGATCTGCTTCTGAACTTCTTCTTTGATCTTATCTGCCATATCTGGATGAGTTCTTCTTAACTTCTGTTTGACAGGCGGACATTCTGGTTTCAGTGGCATTCTATGCTCTACAATATTGATATCCAACCCAGGCATATCTTGATAGCTCCAAGCAAAGACATCCACATATTCTTTCAATAGTTCAACCATTTTCTCTTTGACGCTTTCTTCTAACAAAGCCCCAATTCGCACTTCTCTTTTCTCTTCTTCAGTACCCAAATTGATTACTTCCAAAGGCTTTTTGTGCGGCTTAATGATCTTTTTGTCGTGCTCAAGTAGACGGGAGATCTCTTCAGGGATTTCTTCACTACTTTCTTCCTCAACTTCGTACACAGGGTATTCAAAGTTAGGAGGGGGCCTAGGATCATTATTTTCAACGGGTTTATAAAGAGATAATCTTCACATGATTTATGTTTTGTTTTTAGAAACAGATAAAAAGGAAATGCAAGAGTGTATGTGCAAATTTTGAAAAACTAATTTTGATCGTTTTTACTGGTTTTTTAGGAGTTACCATTTTCTAAAAAAGATAAACGATAAAAAAGGGAAGCAAAAAATGTTTTTTTATTAATGATTTGAAACAAAGCCCTACATAAGTTCGTTTTTGTCTTGGGAAGAACAAAAGGAATTATTTAAAACAGCGCGACACAACACTCTTTCGCCTTGGGCAGAGCGAAAGGATTTTAAAAAGACAGAAAATTACTTAGACTCATGAACAAAATGTTCATCAAATTTTAAAAAGCAAAACATCAAAGTGCTCAGAATTCAGTCACGAATTGAACCATGCAATTAACACATATTAACTCTGTTTAAAACATGTGAATTTATGAAATTTAACTATGAACCCTAAAACTCAATTTTAAATTAAATTCTGGAAACAGAACATCTTGCCTTAAAACCTTAGGGCTCTTACTTCCTACATGATTCTAAATAGAATAGTATCAAGAAATCCAATAATTGATGCTCAAATAAAGAACCTCGAGTTTGAGTTCTTACCTCTGAAAATGGAGGTTGAATTCAACAATGGAGATGTTATAGAAGTGCTGCAGCTATTTGGACATCTTCAGGGACCTTCAAGGAAGCTTTTAGAATGCTTAGAATGCCTTGATCACCTCTGCACCTTCAAACTCGATATCACCTACAAACACAAAAAGTTATGCCTAGAACTCAATGTTATAGGTGTTACAGATGCTATGCAAGGTATTGGATAGCTTCTATATATGATATAGAAGGTATCTGAAGCAAAAGGGCAAGAAACACACGAGCCAAATGAAGTTTCTCAGTTCATGGCTCAAAGGTGTGTTTTAATGGAATGAAAATGGTGATTTTGTGTTTGAGGTATTTGGTAAGTGTTTGGAGGTTTTGTACAGCTCCAATATGATGATTAGAAGCTGTTTGAAAGGTTAACTTGGTAGGGTTGTGTTTGGTTTGAGTTTTGACAAGTTACGACCTTAAATGGACCTTTAATAGAGTGAAAATGGTGATTTATGGTTAGAGGAATTTGAGAGGTTGTGGAAGTGATAGATAGCTTCTAAATGGTGTCTAGAAGTTGTTTCAAACCTTGGTTGACACCCAGAATCAGTGGAACTCAGAATCACTATGAAAGTGCAAAGATAAGAAAAATGAGAATTTCAAGTGATAGGTGACTTGGGGAATTATGGTGTGTTTCATGCAAGAGGCAAGGGCCTCTATTTATAGGCACAATTTAGGGTTTGTGGAGGGAAAAATCTCAGAGTTTTAAGCTCACATGTGAAGGATGTACCATCTTGCTTCTTTTTGTGAAGTTATGTGAATTTTGGTTTTCCATGGAAGGTACAAACTTTAAGCATGCTTGCAATGACTTTGATCTGATCTTAGAGAGCTTTCTTGTTGTATTTGTGTTGCTTTTTGTGCCGAGGTGACATGGGGGAGGATCAAGGAGAGTGGACTTTGTAAAAGCAATGCTTTTCTAGAATGGAAGTGTGACCTTTATGTCATTAATGGAATGATCACTTGGATAATGTCTTAAACACTTGGATCATAGCTCAAAATTAAGTGTAATATACTGATTATGGTTCTTGGAACAAGTTAAAGAGGCTGCAAGCAAGGAATCTTTCAAATTTGAACAAGTTTGGTTCATAACTTCTTCATGTTCATACTTGAATTCAAGTGTTCATGGAGCCTTCTTCACAAAATCATATCTCATAGCTCAAGTGATGTATTTTCATGCTATTGATCTCTTTGGAAATCTCTTGATACATACTTTAATTCACTTGTTAAAATTTTTCTCAAACTCCTTTGGGATCATGGAGAAAATGGCCATAAAGTTAGGAAAAATCTAAGTGAAAACACTTAAAAAATTTCTAAGTTTTTTGGAACATAATCTTCAAAATTCCAAATCTCTCAAAATAATCATATTTTTAAGAAATGTTCATTTTTATGAGTTGTTTGTTTGATCAAGATCTACAACTTTCATGTTTGGATATTTTTGAGTTTGTAGGCAAAATTTGGAGTTCCCAAAATTAGGTCAAATTCACTTTAAAACCCTAATTTTAACTTTTATTGACTTTTTGATTCTTGATGAATTTTATTGATTTTCTTTGACCAAATGTCTTTAATAATCATATGATGATGATTTGAATCCTCAAAAGTTTATAGTTGACCATTTTTCTCAAAAGTCAATGGTTGACCCACACAGTTGACTTTTTCCAAATGAACTGCAGTTTTGTGAATTTCATATTAATCAAGCTCTCATCTTAAAATGAATGATATGGATGGATTATAATGTTGACTTGGATGCCCTTGAATCATGGTTTGAGCCTTGGATCCATGTCCTAATTAAAAGTCAACCCTCCCTTCGAATTAGGCCAAAACCCAAATTTAGGGCCTCAGGTGATCTTGAGAGTTGTTGATCTTGAATTGGGCTATCCTTGGACTTATATATTTATGAGAGAACCCTTTGAATCATATTAGAATGTTGAAATTCCTTGTGGGCCTCAAAACCCTAATTTGCTCAGTCACTTCTTGATCAGTCTCCTGTCTTAGAACACAAGCAACAAACAACGATTTTTTTGTATTTTTAGGTTAACAAATGATATATGCATGATGAGAATGATGATAATTATGATACTACTATTGGGAATATGGTGGGATCTCAGTGGTCAAAAATTGGGGTACAACAGACGAGATTAACCTTTTCTAAGGGGAACCTGGAGAAATGAATGTGTCATCTTTCTCTTTATTGCATACACTAATGTTTATGTAAACGATTATTTTTATAAGAAGGGAAAAGTTTTTAAAACCCAATTCAACCTCCCCCTTTCTTGTGTTTTTCTCTACCTTCAATTGGTATCAAAGTCTGGCTCTGTTATTTGAATCGAACACTTAACCGTGTAGAGAGATCCAGTTAAGAAAAATGTTTAGTTAAGAAAAAATGATTTAAGAGTATAAAGGAATTATCAGGTAGCAAGGAATATTGTTTGAATAAATTTAATTCTTTCTGAGCATGGGATGTTTTCAATAATCAGACTAGTCTACCGTTGACTTTCTCAGTATTGCTCAATCGAAACACTTTCGTGTAAAGAAGAGTGAAATGCTCATTTCCTAAGGTCATGCTTGAATGGTTTGGAGTCAATCAGAAGAAAAGATCTTTGATCAAAGTTCTCAATACTGAACCCTTTACTGAGTGAATAGATCCTCAAGTTATCAAAGATATTGAAATTATTCAACAAGATTCAGAAGTCAGAATCAGAGAAGACGTCAACCAAGGAAAAGACTACGAAATCAAACATGGAATCTAAATGTAAGATTTTCTGATCCCTTCTTAAGATCATTGGCTAAATCAAAGTGATGTTTACCTAAATCCATCATTCTTCAAGGAAAAAAATCTCAAGGTATGCAAGTCTACATTAGATTCTAAGCATGATGCATTTTGTGAAGATCTCTTACATTTAAGTATCCATAATATCTATCTCTCATAATCATCGTATGATATTTTGGAAACTGTAGAGTTCACATCATATAGTAAATGTCTTAGTCTCCATTTGTTTAACATAATGTTTAACCATTTTTGAATTAAACCTTATTGGGTAACATTTATTGGAAATAATGATGTTTGGCATGCTTAAACCGTTCATGATCCTTACTATTCATCTCATCATGAATTTCTTGTGAATCGTAATCGAATTAATGAATTTCTCTTCAGTTATTATTTTCATTATGAATCTCTGTGTAGAGTTGCCTTCTCAAAAAGAAATATTCAAACTTCCACCTCTGTTTCATTCCCATCTATTGATATCACTTTAGTCAGAACCTTGTTTTTCACGTCAGTTCAATTTCTCTTGTTCTCTACTTCTGTTCAAAATCATCATGGCAGTAAGAACTTTTCAAGGTGATAAACAACTGCTTAATGAACAAAGAATCAGATTCATAGATGTAAGCGTCAGAGGTTACAACCTCGTGAAGCAGGTAATAACTCAAGAATGGCAAAACTACTTTGCCATGCTCAAAAGATCAATCTTTTCTGATCTTGTGAAATAATTATGGGTGAATACGTCTGTTCTTTTCGAAGGAAGTGAAATTCGATCCTCTGGGTTTGGACACTCTGTAAGGATCAATAGGACAACAATTGTTGATGCAGTTGAATTTCGGGATGCTAGTGCTTCAGTGAATGATTATATATTCAACTACGAGTTTGATGCAAATTTGATTCGTCGATTTCTGCACTCGATTGAGCATTACTCTCAATCCTCATCTTTGATAATTCTTAAACCTACTTTCAAAGTTTGGTTTCAAATTATCCTATCAAACATACGTCCTAGGGAAACTGATATGGAAGAACTAAAATGAAATCTATTATTTCTCTCATGTACCATTTGTGTCAACCTTTCCAATATCATCTTTGATTATCTCAAGGAAACTATCTCTGCTTCAACGAACCGGATAACATTTCTCATTCCATATGGAAGAGTGATATCTGAAATTCTCATCAAAGCAGGAATAATGAATAAGATAAGAAGTGAAGGGAAAGATGATGAATTGAATATTGAAAAATGTGAAACATTTGATTATATTGAATTATCATTGTTAAAAATGTTTTTGCTATCATTACCTTGTTTGTAATCACCATCTGAATTAATGAACTTTGTTTATCATTTGATTGTTGTAATTATAAGAGTTTTGTTCTGATAAGAAATCATCATTGATTATTTCATGAACAATCCAAAATGTTTGATACTAAGCTCCTAATGTACTAGCACAAATTCATATGAATGTCATTTGATAATATGTTCTTATGAATGAAAAGAAATATGAACTTGTCATTATATTTGACTAAATAAAATGAGTGATAAACAAAATCAAAGACCAATCTCTTTTTGTTTCACTAATTGATGTTCCTAAGCGTAAAAAAGATTTGACATTATTACACAATTTTGAGTCTATTTACTTGAATTCTCTAAAGGATTAAATGTAGACATACAGAACTATTGTGGGAAATGAATCAACATGTCTATTTGATGATAACCTTGACTAGCAGAATAAAGCTGGTTAATGTTATCCCAAATCTAAAGTTTTCTTATGAAGAATCTGAAGAAGAAACTAAGGGTTCTAAAGATAAAACTTTTATGAAAAGATGATGCATCAAGATTCATTTAACGTTCTACGTGATCAAAGTGTCATACCCCAATATTTTCCAATCATATTTCAATATACTTTGACTCATATGACTCAAGACTATGCAAGAATTGGGCTCACTTACCTGTCTCCTAAGCAACAAGCCTCCAACTAGGATTTTCTCTCTCCCAAGAAGAAATCAACTTCTGATATCTCAAGTGGACTTCATGGTCTCTCGCATGCCTCAAAGGATCCTCATGCCAAGTTTCAAGCTCTGACTCACAAGATTGCTCAGTCAAAAGCTCAAATAGTCAACAGTCGACTAGTTTAACCTAAAAGTCAACTGTGGTCAATATAAAGTCAAAACTCTTGATTTTTGGTCAACATCCAAATTTTGAAGTAACATTCATCATTTGAACAAGGGTTGATCATGATTCATCAATGAAAGCTTCAAAATCACTCAATGTCTAAGTTTCTAAAATTAGGGTTTCAAAGGTAAGAAAAAATCAAGGATTGGTGCAATATCGTGACCAACATTAAAGACCATCCCATCCTATTTAGAGAGCGGATTTGTTCTCCTGAGAGGCTCAGGAACCTGAGCCAATAGCTACATAAGCTTGCAACCCCCAGAATCTCTATACTCACCTTCATCGGAAGTAAGGTCTTCCTAACTTTCAATCTCTTTTACTCACGTGTTTCTAACCCTTTTGCTAGTCATGGTTGTGTTTAGAAGATTGAATAGGAAAGGTTGGACGAATCACATGCGTGTTTAGGGGCCGGAACCATGACCCGCCATTTTTAGGGCTTTCAAAGTCCTATGCTTCAAACCGTCATATACAGGCGTTTTCAGGCAAAAACGGCATCACCATCAGGTTTGTAGGGTCTGAAATAGGGAGGTAAGGTTTTCTCTTCATGCTTACCGTAAACGTTTTTGCAGGTGGCAAACATCCTCATCGGAGAAGATGAACGAGACCGCCACAGGCGGTGGTGTGAAACTTACAGGCGATGGTCCAAGCTGGCGTGGCTCATCCAAGGAAAACGATTGGCTAGTCAACGGTGCTTAATCCTCTCTCCACACGTGATTGGTTCGCTGACAACCCTAGGGCCCACTGTGACTAAACTTTTAAATTTAAATTGTTTTCTCTCACGTTTTATTTGTTGTGTCATCCAGTGCAGGTAGTCCCTACAGGTACATGATAATCTCGCGACCGTGGCCATTGGATTTCACTCAGACTGATATTGGAGGGATTGGGACGCGTGCCTACCATAGGACGCTGGAGCTCGGCCACGCTGGATTAGAGGCGCTGATTTTTGTTGGTTTGGGTATAATCCATTCTTTTTTATTTACACCTTGTCCTTCTGGGTCACACCCTTCTCTAGGCCCAGGTTTTTTTTATTTTCTTTGTTTCTACTTCCTTTTTTTTAAGTTTTTTATTTATTTACTTCAATTATTATTTTAAATTAAAATCAACCAATTAAAAATCACCAAAAGGCATTAAAATAGGATTAGGATTTTCACAACTAATTAGTTTTTTCTCTTAAATTTTTTTTATTTAATTTAACTTAATTTAATTAGGTGATAATTAGTTTACTTACATTAAAATAATTAGTTTCTTTGGTTTTAATTAATTTATTTTGTCCATCTATTTTTTTTAACTCATTTAGTGATTAGTTTTAATATTTAAAATTAAATAGATATTAGGATTAATAATTAAAATTAACTTAGGGTTAATTGTACATAATTATTTATTTAGAATTAGATTAATTTAATTTAGGTAATCATATTTTCATCAATCACCAACCTAAATCTCCTTAACCCTGATTTTTTCCCAACACGATTCTCTTCTCATCTCATATTCAATGAATGTCGCATGCTTGTTCTTTGTTTTTACTTATTTAATTTTTAAAATTCTAGAAATTATGTATAGTTCGCTTATTCAATTTTTATGTAATAGTAATTAGGATTTAATTTCCCGCACTTTACTTTCTGCATCCCCGACAGGTTTTTATTGTAATCCCCCTCTCCAAAGCCATGTAATAGCGTAGGACATTTACTTTCCGCACTTTATTTTCCCGTCAATATATTAACTGCGTGGTTAGTAAAATAGGGAGTGGCAAGACTAATAACTTGACATAGCTCACTAACTCAAGATTAAATATCTGAATTTAACACGTGATTGCTGCACACACGCACCTTTATGGTAACCCATCTTATGCTGCCTTTCGATCAAAAATAGTCAAGCCCCTCGAGCATAGGGATACCTTAGCACCTGTTTCCTTCGATAAAATCATCATAGTCCCTCGATATAAAGATCATAGTCCCTTCGACTTGCCTACGATAAAATGATCTCGTCCCTCGATGTTGCCTTTGATTAAATGATGATAGTCCCTTCGATTGCTAAGGTATCCTTACTGGTTGCCTACAAATGACTATTCATATCCTTTCCTAAAGGTTTCCTACCCTTCTTATGCTATGGATAGACTTATGGTAAACGATGACCCTCGATGACCCGATACATCCAATGAAAAGACTTCCTACCCTCCTTATGGTATGGATAGCCCTTTCAAACAAAAAGACTTAAAGAACAAGAAAGAAAAACTTAGGGTAGGTGACTCTTAACTGCTTGCTCAACATTCAATTCAAATTCAAATTACTTTTCACACCTCTTTTCAAAATACTTTCAAAAAGGCTACACTTATTTACAAGTTAAAGTCCTTATTCAAAATATTTACTAAACACACACTACACTTTCTTTCAAACAATTCAAATAAACAAGTGAGCTCAGCAATTAAGAGCCCATGGATAACCATGGATATAAAGGGTGCTTACACCTTCCCTTTGTATAACCTACCCCCCGAACTCAAAATCTTTCAAAGGTCTTTCCTGTTCTTTTTGCCTTTCCAATTGGATAAAATAAAAGTCGGTGGCGACTCTTGCTATCCGCACATTTTAAAAAGTCAGTTATCCCACCGTATTACAGAACTGGAGACTCTGCTGGGGATTTTAAAAGAGGGGTTACCTTAGAGCTAGGATCACTTTAAAATTGTTTGTCTTGTTTGATTTATATTTCCAGGGTTGTTTGGGTATTTACTTGTGTGAAAGATTCTAACCCGAATCTCGAGATACCTTAGGTTTGTCCTGATGTTCCTTAGGATCCGACTTGATGAAACATTTGGCTGCCGCGTGGTGTCATTAAGCACTAATTTGCCCATAGAACCCTAGTTGAACTTGACTTTAGCCAATAGGAAGTAGCGAGATGGCTGGCTTTAGTTTTGACCGAAGTTGGTTGATACTCGAAGCTACACTCATATGGACTGGACTTTCAGGATGTTTTCGGTCGGTGAATTTGATTGCTGAAATGAAATAATGCCTTCGAGAAAGGTCAATGATATGAGCTCCCTAGAACCCGATCTTTATCTAGGATAGGTTGAACCAGGTAAACTTCAGTGGGGAGAGTACTTACCTATGGACTTCACGCAATCCTTTAAACCTAAGGACACATATGTGACTTGTTTGTGTGTGCTACTAACCCTTATATTTCCTTGTAGGAATTGTTTGTCGGACTCATTTGTCCTTGTTACCTTATGTTTTTCCTGATGCATTACATTCGCATGACATCATGACATCATGACATCATAACATAGCATAATAACTAACCCTTTCAAGGATCTTAGGGATTTTAGGATGCACAATTTTAGGTGCTCTTACCAAGGACTGAATTCTTATCAAGGGGCAAGAGGATTTATTTTCCTCTAGCCATATGACTTCCAGTTCAGAGACACGATACCTGTCATGGGGCAGGAGGATTTATTTCCCTCTAGCCATGTACCTTCAAATTCAGAATCATCCCGAATCAGAGGCTATGACCCACTGGATATGGTGAGCTTGATTCCCATAGAAGAACATCCCAGAATTAGAGTTCTTCAAATGAAGATGCGACCAAATCATTTTCTAATGTTGCTAAATAAATTCATTAAAGATCCTTGAAAATATTGCATTTGCCTTCATAACATTGCATAACAGGTACCCACCACAGGTCTCTCATCCTCTCTCGCTGTTTATTTCAGCACCAATGGATCTCGAGCAATCCTTCAGAAATCTTCAGGCTCAGAACAACCAGTTCCAAGAGATGATCCTTAACTTGTCCAAGGGGCAAGAAAAATTGAAGGCACTTCTGATCAAGAAGGAGAAGAATCAACATAGGCATCAAGGTAGTCAAGATATTCGGAAATCCAAACCTAAGCGATCATTTATTCTGTTGTACATGATGCTGTCTCAAGTTCTACAACAACTGCTCAATCAGAACTTGATAACCCTATTGCCTCCATATTCAGTTCCTGTCAATCCTGCTCCTGAGCACAAGTCTAATGCAAGATGTGCTTATCATTCGAACAGTCCTGGTCATGATACTGAAGATTGTAGACCACTGAAGCATAGGATTCAAGACTTAATTGACGACAAGATCATTGATTTCAACTCACTTGAGAAGCCTCATATGGCTAATGCTGTGCACAACCAGAAAGGTCGTAATAAACGCAACCAATATGTTGGGGCAGTTCTGATCTCCACACCGACTCTAGAACAAAGTCGTCAAAACAAGAAAAATACGCCTAGAAGGCAATTCACAAAGATCAACATGTCACTGGCTCAGGCATTACAATATTTGCTGAAGGGAAAATTGATTATTGCGAGGGATCCTCCTGTGAAGCCCAACACTTCCTCTCCTCGATATAATCCTAATGCAAGGTGTGCATACCACTCCAATAGCCTTGGACATGATACTAATGATTGTTGGCCATTGAAAAACAAGATACAAGATATGATAGATGCTCGGGAAATTGAGTTTGACCCTCCTGAGACTCCTAATGTGATCACTGCTCCAATTCCTAATCACAACAAGATTTCTAATATTGTGGATGGCTAGAAGGATGGACTTTTAGATCATCAGATTTACTTTCATTTGCAATTTCTATTCTGTTCGTTTAAACATTCGACTTATGATAGACATTATATGTTTTAATAATCATCATTAGTGCGTTGCATATGTTCGTCTTGAATTAATTCTTTCGCTATCACTCATTTTAAACTGTGTCTTTACTTTGTTTTTGTTTTGTGATTTTCAAATCCTACTAAGTTGTAAGCCTTTTGAGGGAGGATGATGAAAATAATATCGCAACCTCATACGGTATGCTTTTGAATGGACTATGTTGACGATGTACAGGCATTGTTTCAATTCCTAAACAGTGGAGATATAAGGATGTTAATCCCTTGTCAACCCCTTTGAGCCCAAGAAGTAGAAGTTTTCTTTCTTGCACAGATTAAAACCTTGATCATAACCTGGGGCATGGTAGTTACTTAGTTAACTCAATTATACTAGCCGGTGTTTACACCAAAACAATAATGGGTTCCCGCGACCATTAAATCAGGCAGTCAATATCCACCAAAAAGAAAAAAGCTGTTAAGTCAAAACCTATGAAGGAGACTTATCAAAAATCAAAACATCCCGCTGACTGTAATCTCAAAATAAACAGTTCAGGCAAAAGTTAAAGGATAAGAAAGTCAAAAAATAGGTTGCTAAAAATCCTCGACAAAAGGAAATATTACAAAAAAGGATGACTGCTTGTCTAAATAAACTTCCGGTGCTTTAACCATCATCAAATGTCAGTGTTACGACTTCAAGCTCTGCTAGGACTTAAATGAAAAGTTAATTGAGCATAGGATCGAAGAACATCACGAAGATTGGGATGGGTACAAATAAATTTTGAGCTGTTATATTTTGTTTCCCAAACCATGAACCAAGCCACGTTACAACCCTTGAAAGTCCTAACTGAAGCATGGTTAGTTCGAAAGCATACTGTCACCAAAAAGGTATCCCGACTCCTTAAGGTTTTCCATAAATGCTGAGTTGATATCACATTTTTACAAATATCACGCTTTTACATTTTCTGTTTTAATATTTTTCAAAAACTCAAGACAGACATATGCATTGCATCTCGTGAATTCATTATTAAACATATTTTGATACATAATTTCAAATGTTAGCATCATGAAGAATCTGCACAGGGTACAACTAATGACTAAAAGTTATCCCGACAGACGAAACCATTTCAGTAGCAATATCTCTTACGCCTGACTCAATGAATACAAGGGGCATGACATGCTTTGTCCAATCAATCTGGGGCAATCAAGTCAAGATTCCAAGAACCTCTCAAGAATGACAAGCAGTCAGGGGCATGCACCCCAAGTGGGTCTGAAGCTACTTCCCGATCAGTCAGGGGCATCATACTAAGTTTATGGGTACTAGGGTAATGTCACCAATAGTACACATCTCATAAGGTCCTCACGAGGCGAATCCCTTCAAAATCCCAACTAGCTGGGGCAAAGCTATGCAAGGCATGTTTGACAATTCGACCAACACGCATTGGTGTGTCCCAATCAACACAAGCCCAGGAATGGAAGTTACTATAATCACTGGGGGAAATGTCCAAGGCATCCACGCCTTCCCCTAGCGCCGGTTTCACAGGAGCATATCCCCACAGAATAGTCCTCAAGAAGCTGTCTTCGAATAATCTCCATAAAGGTTGGCACTCACAGTTGAGCTGAGTCAGAGGGAACATCGGAGATTCTATTCATATCTCTTATACCCAGTCAGGGTACATCAAGATCAATCATTCAAGGTACATCCATACCCAAGTAGAAGTTAAAGATCTCCAACTGAATATCTTCGAGCATGAAGCGAGAGTTACTAGACTTGTACTCTGTATTCTCTGCAACAGTTAGGGATTTATTTTCCCCGCCAGACACTAATACCATTTGCTGTCGTCGTTAATGATATTTTGTATTCATACATCATGTACCCCATGGCATATGCATAACACTCTCATTCATTAAAAAAAACATTACAATACATGCATCGCGACATTGCATAAAACTAATGTTGCTTTCTCAGTCTATTCCTACAAATCAAATGAACATTATCTTCTAGATATAATGCAGAGATAATCAAGTCAGCGATTTAATTCTGACACTCATTCAAGACAGAGATTTAGTTCTGATACTTAATTTTGGGTATTCTCCAGAGATAGTTCAGAAATAATCAAGACAGGGATTTAGTTCTGATACTTAATTTTGGATATCTTCTAGAGATAGTTCAGAAATAATCAAGACAGAGATTTAGTTTTGATACTTAGTTTTGGGTATTCCCCAGAGATAGTTCAGAAATAATCAAGACAGAGATTTAGTTCTGATACTTAATTTTGGGTATTCCCTAGAGATTGTTCAGAGATAATCAAGACAATGACTTAGTTTTGATACTTAGTTCCGGGTATTCTCCAGAGATAGTTCAGAGATAATCAAGAGACATTCAGAGATCTAATTCTATCATCACGAATGGTGTAGACACGATCGTCCTTCCAAGATCTAATTCAGTTACTATGAACGGTGCTGACACGGTCAACATTCAAAGATCTAATTCTATCATCACGAACGGTGTAGACACGATCATCTTTCCAAGATCTAATTCAGTTACTACGAACGGTGCTAACACGATCAGCATCCAAAAATCTAATTATATCATCACAAACGATGTAGACACGATCGTCCTTCAAATATCTAATTCAGTTACTACGAATGGTGCTGACACGATCAACATTCAAAGATCTAATTCTATCATCACGAACGGTGTAGACACGATCATCTTTCCAAGATCTAATTCAATTATTATGAACAATGCTGACACGATCAACATTCAAAGATCTAATTATATCATCACAAACAATGTAGACACGTTCGTCCTTCAAATATCTAATTCAGTTACTACGAACGGTGCTGACACGATCAACCTTCAAAGAAAGAGGCAGATACAATCCATACGAAGAATCATTCCGACACTCATCAATACACTAGATTCAGTCTAATGTATGACTCATCCTAAGTACACCCCTTTAGATATAACCTAACATGTGTCCATTCCTGGAAGCCATATGGCATTTCTTCAGATACAGTCTAGCGTACGACTCATTCTGATTTCTATATTATCTCCAAAAATGGATGGCATCTTTAAGCCCATCTCTAACAAACACTTCTCAATACTTAGAGCTCTGATATAGTCTAACGGACGACTCATTCTGACTTTCCTATTATCAAAAACATGATGGCATCTTTAAGCCCATCCCCGATAGTTTTCTGACAACATCCAGATGGCATCTTTAAGCCCATCTCCGCCAATACTCTGTCAACACCTAGATGGCATCCTTAAGCCCATCTCCGATAATACTCTGTCAACACTCGGATGGCATCTGTAACACCCCACTTTCCCATTTTATAAAAATACGGTAAAATAATAAAAATTTATCAGAGTTCACAAACAAAAGTGGAATGTCACGTCATTTCAAGCCAAACAGAATATGAAGTCTCAATTACTTCATCTATTCATTTCTCATTAATCAATAAAAACAGCGGAAATATTATTTTATTTAAAAATAATCACGGCACAATTGCCAACTTATTCCAAAACTGCACACAAAATCGTGGTCCTCAAATATTTGAATCAAAAACAGATACGTAACAAAATTCAATTAAAAATAACAAATAAAATAATCCCCTAAAACATCTCGTGTTACGTATCAGAGCAACTCGAACTAACACCACGGAAGACTTCCATAATGCTATCCTGGACTTCCACTGCTATTCTTGAGTACCTGCCCATTTCCCATGGTAGGGGAAATATCAGCAGAAAGGGTGAGTACTCACATACCATTACAAAAGATATAGGAACGGATATAATAACATAATTCACAGGTCGTGGTTCATGTTCACATAACATCACACTGCATATACAAACTTCATTTATTCAAACATTCATCACAGTATAAATTAACGCATCATTCACAATATCGTAAACAAGTCATCACAGATCCATTCATTTATGAAACTCCACAATGCACATATCACGACACACATGTCCCTCCCAATCACAACACAACAAACATATAATAATAATAATAATGACAATGCAATGTGACTCAATAACTTGACACAATGCATGTGGTACCAAAACATCGTGGTTCATGACCACAGTTCCCGTCGGAACTCTCGACCCCTTTTTCATGGTCCAGTGTGACCCCTATTTCATGATCACACCCACGACCTCTGTTTCATGGTCAAGTACGATCCCTATTTCATGACCGCACCAATTCATGGTTCATTCAATCGAACCCGATTCCTAAAAGTATCCGGATAATTCACATACACTCCACTGAGCAACGAATTACCTCCACCACGACTCCACAATTGAGTCCGGACCTACTAGGCATCTACCATAGATTTTCACCTAGCAGTCTCAATGCTATGTTATGCAATTCACAATCAACACAATATGCATAATCACAAATAACAACATGCATATCACACGATCCTCTTGATCACACGTAAGCCACATACTAACCGTAATTCACAAAGAATTACCACAACACAATATGCACATTCATAATAGATTATATGCATCTCACATGATCCTCCTGATCACACGTAAGCCACACACTTACCGTAATTCACAAAGAATTACCACAACACAATATGCACATTCATAATAGATAATATGCATTCAACAACAACATACAACAACTACCAATTCATATAACTATCATACAGTCACTACATCATACCAAAACTGTCCAACACATCACATATACATGTCAAAACCTGCAGCAATCACAATCCATAGCTACAACACACATTCGCACAACCAAACTCAGCATTTCACAGTTCAACACATCGTAACATATACGGAAACACATATAACGCATCGAATTATTAGAATTCTGGCATTGAAAATAATTTTAACAGAAAGTACACGAAACCAGCTTTCCAACGATTCGAACAGCGCGAGTCGGACACACGGAACAAAAGTTATGATTTTTCAAAGTATTTCAACAAACCCGACACCGACATTTTACACTGACACCTTAAAAGCCCGTTAAAGGACTTGAAACCATTTTTACAAGAAAGTACACTGTATTAGGTTTCTCCAGGTTCGAACGGTGAGTCAAACGGACACCCGAAACTCAAGTTATGAATTTTTGAAGTTTTATAAAAATCCTGCATTTTTCCTGCGAACAGCTCTCTGGTTCCCACTCAAATCCATTCAAAATCTCATCTAAACATCAATATAATACAAATTAAATACATAGAAACCTATATCTATCATGTATCAACAATTAGGAACCTTAAAACATGATTTCTAGCACAAAAGTTTTGAATCCAAATCCAAACCCTAACATTTCAATTCTAGCAATTTCAAGAACAAAATCCCTTTTCAAAATTGTTCGTAACTTCATTCCGACTCTGACACGTGAACACGCAACAACAACACATTTACATCACACTTTTTCATACCCCAAAATTTTCCCATCTCATTTCTACTTTCAAGCTCATACCAAAGTTCAAAACTCAAAGACACATTCTCCTAAACAATGGCTCAATGAACTAGGGTTTTGAATTCCCTAAAGAAAATTAATGAATCAAAGTCTCCAATTGATTTCATATGGTTTATGATGTTTCAAACTATCTCTATGGAAAAATACAAGCTTCAATTCCGAGGATTGCTCAGTCAATTGTCCAAAAAGTCAACAGTCGACTAGTTTGACCTAAAAGTCAACTGTGGTCAAAGTACAGTCAAAATTCCTGATTTTTTGTCAACATCCTTATTTTGAAGTATAATTCATCATTTGATCAAGGATTTATCATGATTCATCAAGGAAAGTTCAGAAATCAACAAAACCTAAAGTTTCTAAATTAGGGTTTTTTGGCCTAAAGTCAAATGAACTTTGACCAGCCATAACTTTCACATGGAACATCAGAAATTTCCCATCCAAAGCTCATTTTGAAGGAAATTGAATTCCCTACAACTTTGTCTCTCACATTCCAAGTCTAAAAATGCTTCATTTGAGATGTATGGACCAAAAGATTATAGGTCCTTTTTAAAAGTCAACCAAAAGCAGTTTTTTGTCAAAGCCCATATCATCAAGATAAAATCTTCAAATGGAAAAAAGCTTCCAAAGTGGCTTGTAAAGGACGTCTTGAGGTTTCCAAAAAGTCCTAGAACTCCTCCATATCTTAAAAATTGAGGGAGATATGCCTTGTCAAACTTGGACAATTTTGAGAAGGAAAATGTGAAGTAAAAGGCCTCAAAGTGGATTTCATTGCAAATGAGCCAATGATTTTATGATCCAATCTTGTTACCCAAGTTATCTAGAAGATCGAATCTGAATGCCACAAATTTATATTGATTATTTGATTTTATTTTGAATTTTTATTCATTTAAAAATGATATAAATCAAGTAATTAAGATAATAATCAAATATTTGATTGGAGAGAGATTTCTAACCAAATTCAATCACCATTTAAATCATATATTTGATTCAATTTCGTGCAAAATAGATTGGAAAGAGAAAGGTAGAATTTGAACCAAAAATAGAAAGAATAATATCATATTTTATCAAATTTTCAAGAGATAAAAAACTCAAAGGTCCAAGCCCAACTTTTACCCTAATTGGTTCCATTATTTATACACATCATATTCTGAACAATGGGGGGACGAAAAGATTGAGAGAAGGCATTAGGGTTTTAGAACTCCAAAATTTCAAGAAAGTTGGAAAATTGGCATAGGACATTCCAAGCATTCTCAAGCAATCTTAATCATCCTATCGGTTTCCCAAGGTAATAAAAAGAAGGTTTGAGTCCTTCACCATGCTTGAATGTGCTTAAGAATCCATATATCATGATCATCATTTTTGCATATTTTTCTAATTCTTTCATCTCATGAATTATTGCGTTTAAATGAGATATAATTGCATGTATGAGTTCCTGACAATGCATAGAGGAGAATAGAACCATTGTTTGTGAGTTTTAGTGCAGGATACGAGTTTTGTCATTGTTAGGGCAAAGGAGAGGTGCGCTTCGGGTTGCAATTTCTAGGCCGTTTTAGACTAAAAAGAGGTCATCAATAAACTCAGGGCATGGTTTTATGTAGGTCTGGGTACCCCTGGTCCTAAAGCTAACGCGTTATGTAGGTTTATGAAGTTACAGGAATTTGAAGGTTTTTCCACAGGTAAATGCATAGCAAAACCCGCAGCTAATTCCGCAAGTAGGCGTGAAGAAGGGGAATAGAAGCATTGACTCCTTGACCATGCGTGGGACGTCTTTATTGGCTGGTCAACTTTTCATTCTTCTCTCTCCCAGCCTCATTGGTGGTCGCGTGGGAAGTGGGCCAGGTTTGACTACCTTTTTGGACTTTTCCATTTAGTTTGCATTTACATATTTTTTCTTTTTTGGTTGTTCCAATATCAACGTGCGTATCTGGTTTAAGTGGCAACAAGGGAAGATTTCAACATCAAGCACCTGGGTTTGAACCAGGCGCTCCACACTTTTTTATTTTATCTCTTTGACATAAAGATCCAGCGCATCTCCTCCATACAAGACCACAATGCGTCTCCAATTTTCCAGCCCCAGATCTAATGCTCCAGAGCTTGCAAGCCTACCATGGACATTCATTATTCAACCACACAGGATCCATAGCTAAGTTTTTTAATCTTTTTAGTTTGAAATACATATTTCTTTTTCTAAACTATTTTCTTGTCTTTTGCTCATTAATTATTTTTTCTAAAAAAATTTTTAGTAAATAAATAATATTGTATTTTTGACAATTATTTATTTTAAATCGAAAATTCGATTTTTCTCATAACATTAAAAATAATCGTTTTTAACAATTAAAATTATTAGTTTTCCCATATGCTTTTTAAATCGATTTAATTAATTAGGATCAATCCAATAATTAAAATCGTGATAAATAAGTTCATTCATACACTAATCCTATTTTCATTCTTGATTTTCAGGATTATCAAGATTCGGGACGATTCGAGTTTATTTAAATATAATAATTAATTACAGTTTTTAATTTCCGTCTTTACTTTCGGCATACCCCCTACAGGTGTTTATTGTAAATCCCCCATCCCTAAACTTGTAATAGCGTAGGTTTTTACTTTCCGCATTTTAATTCCTGCACAATATTTATTGTGTGGTTAGTAAACTAGGGAGTGGCAAGACTAAAAATTGAACGTAGCTCACAAACTGCAAAGATAAATATTCGAACTGAACTCATGTGATTGCTTCACACAACCACCTTTAGGGTAACTCCTCTCACTGTTGCCTTTCGATCAGAATAGTCAAATCCCTTCGAGCATAAGGACTCCTTAGCCTGTTGCCTTCGATAAAATCATCATAGTCCCTTGATATAAAGATCATAGTCCCTTCGAGTTTCCTACGATAAATATGATCTCGTCCCTCGATGTCGCCTCGATAAATGATTATCGTCCCTTCGAATGCTAAGGAGTCTTTACATGTTGCCTAAATGACTATTATATCCTTCCCTTAGACTACCTGCCCTCTTTATGGTAGGGATAGTCTTATGGCGAACGATACTCTCGATGACCCTTTCAAATCCAATGAAAGACTTCCTGCCCTCTCATGGTATAGATAGACCCTTTCGACGGAAAGACTTAAAGAACATGAAAGACAAACTTAGGGTAAGTAGTTCTCAATTGCTTGCTCACATTTAAAGTTTCAAATTATTTTTCACACCTCTCTTTTCAAATACTTTCAAAACAAGGCTACTCTTATTTACAAGCTAAAGTCCTTAACGATGTTTTTACTATTCACACACGACACTCTTTCAAACAATTCAAACAAACAAGTGAGCTAAGAAATTAAGAGCCCATGGATAACCATGGATACAAAGGGTGCTTACACCTTCCCTTTGTATAACCTACCCCCTGAACTCAAAATCTTTCAAAGGTCTTTCCTGTTCTTTTTGCCTTTCCAATTGGATAAAATAAAAGTCGGTGGCGACTCTTGCTCACCGCAACATTGCTTGCTTAAATATAAAAAGTCAGTTCACCGTATTACACATTTCATAATCATACAATCTCATAACAACAATTGCAACCAATTATCATTCCAACAACAATCATCATAACAACATAGAATTCATAAATAAAAAATCAACAATTATCAAAATTATCTCATAACGACAAATCCCCAAAACCCCAAATCATATCATTACACCTAAACCCATATCAAGAATAATAGCATGGAAACACCCCTTACCTCGAAATTGCTCAGAAAATCCTGCGGAGATTGATTCTTGAAATTGCCCTAGTTCTCCCTTGATCTTCCTCTCTAGCTTGTTCTTCTTCCTCTTCTCACTTCTACGATGTTTTCACTTTTCTACGTAACTCTCCCTTTTCTCAATTTCTAATTCTCTTTTATTCCAATACTAACCCTTAGACCTCTAATACCTAATTCCAACCTTACCCTTCCCTAATTAAATAATTATTTAATAAATCACTAAATAATATTCATTCTATTATTCTATTAACAAAAATAACAACATTAATAATAATAATAATATTATTAATAATAATAATAAGCATAAAAATAATAATAACAATAATAATAATAATAATGGTAGTGATTATAATAATAAAAATAAAACTATTATTACTTATATCACATAATTACTATCAACATTTCCAGTCTACCCGTCCTACTATGGACTCCACACCTACACGCTCAACCACACACCCTTAACAAGGCCAAACAATTAAAATAACACACGACGATTAAATAATTAAAAATGGGGTGTTACAACTCTCCCCCACTTAAATTATTTTCGTCCTCGAAAATTTATCCGATACAACTACTCCAACTACTTATTCCATCCGACTAATCAACTCTCATCTCCGAAAAACAACCCCACGTATAATACAACAATTCATAACATCAACGGCGAAAACAACACGAATGCTACTCAAGTAACACACTTTACAACTTAACATCACAACACAAAGAGTAACCAACTTAAGAATTCACCGGTTTAAGAACTAGGACACAACAACATAAAAACACACAAATTAAACACGACATCAACGCAACCAGCCTACCAACATTGTTGTTACTCACGTATGAACAACTGCACTACACCACGCGTTCGTTGTGCACTCTGATTACTTGTAAAGTATCAACTCTACCACGTTTACTCCAACTTCCAATCACCAAAACCGACATAATAATGATTTTCGACTTAACTCTTCGGAAGATCCATTCGAACAGGTGTTCTACGCTCTCGTAGTTACCGAATATTTCAAACTTAGATCTGTAAGATAACACCTCGGAACATTCAACATAATTACAACAACGACTACTTCCAAATATTGGATGCAACATTCATATACTTCCATAAATTCCTAATTGTCATAAAACATAACTACAACTTTACCATCTTTTAATAACACATTCTCCAAAATCGTCTTAAACACATAACAACATTACAACCATATATGGTACATGGGTCCAACTAATTCTAACAAGATAACTCATTTTCTTCACTTCCCACTAATTCAACATACCAAACCATCGGTTCCTACTTATATTGACATAGTGCTCCATAAATTCTTGTTCGAATCAACACAACCGAGTAACTCATCTTTTTCCAACCAAAATCGCACTTTAATAAACCAGCTTATAATTTCACTCCTTTTAATAATCACAACTCAAATTTCAATTATTCTACGTGCTCTTCTTCTGATTTTATAACAGCTCAAAACATTCGCAACAAACACCAGCTCCAACTCATCCAAACAAATATGGAAGATACGCTTCATACTCCATACATACACCTTAAGGCTTACTAGCCATTCGCTTCATCACAAACAACGACTCAAGCTATCCAGAACTCGACTGTGAGTCTCCATACTACTCATCAATCCAATTGCAACTTCATGCTATCATTCTTAAATTCAACTAATATACTTATATACGAATCTGCATCGACAAAACAAACAATACTCAAGCGCTCGGCTTGACTTCAACCAATTCAACATACATACTATACTAGTTGGCACGACACATCTATCCATCAATTATGATTCTGTCTACTATCAACAATAGATTAAGGGTGATCAGTTCCTCAATTCGTCAATAGATAGCCGGCAACTATAACAGTGGCATAAATCATCATTACCCAACGACAATAGCGTACTTCAACTTGTGCCCAAAGTCCGTAAGCATAATGCTCCGCCAATTCTCTAAGGCCTACCAACGTCTTCTTAGTTTCCTTAATTCCAACCTCGCCAATGATACAAAAACATTCAAAATCCAATACATATTCCTATACATGCTCGTAGCACAACACAATTATCAATTAAACATCCTTCTAACATCGGGAATTGCTACTACATCAAGTACAATCCGATTCGGTTCGCTCCAATTGCAACTTTCATCAAAGTTAAGAATTTCAACAATGCTAACCAACCAATCGTCTTTCTTTTATTCTCAGAACCTTTAGGCTATGTTTGGGAGTTTGGAGGGGAGGGGAGGGAAAGGCTTCCAAAAAAAATTTTTATAAAAAATATAGGAAAATATTTGACATTTTTTGAAAAAATGATTTTGTTTATAAAGATAAAAGAGTCATTATTATTACTAAATTTTTAATTTTCAGAATACTATAACAACCAAAAAGATATTTGGAAAATTTATATAAGCCCTTCAAAACCCTCCTTCAATACAATTTTTGAGTTCCCCCATTTTATGGGGTTTTTGGTGTTATGAATAAACTCAAACCCTCCAAAACCCTCCTACCCAAAATCTTTTTTATCATTTTCATCCAATTCTTCCTATTTTTCAAAGCCCTCCCCTCCCTTCCCCTCCAAACTCCCAAACATAGCCTTATAATCCACCTATTTTCACACTTGGCCTCATTCAATTCACAACACAACAGTATTATCGCGGTCTCTCTTGAATTCGTTCTTCTCTCAACATTACCATCTCATAACATCGTCACTATAATCATTCTCATTCAACATAAATTGCATCTCCATGCATTTTCCGATACCGTCGCATTCTCACAAATACCAACGTTTCATTCCTTATCAATATTTTACATTCTTCTTCACCTTTTCAATTTTCAGCAAGAATCACCCAACTTCAAACACAATTATCTCTTCCAATACAGACTTCCCAAGCATAAAATTATATTCCAAAATGAAGGGAATTTCGTGTAGATTCCAGAACTTCAAGAATCTCCCAAATCCGAGTTACGAGTAAAAAGTTATCATCCTTGCAATGGGACTGATTTAAAATTTCCGTATGCAAAATTTTCCAAAAAGTCAGCATCAGACCCAAATATTACAACGTATTTTTCTCCCTCTTCACAAACCTCCTGAAGACAAATCTTATATGCAAATTGTAGGGAATTTCGTAAGCTTTCCAAAAAGTCCAGAATCGCTTCAATCAGAATCACGAATAAAAAGTTATGCCCCTTTTACTCACAGCTGCTCCATAATTGCAAAAATAAGAATTGGAGATTGATGAACATAAGTTCCATCTCTCTCTCTTGCTTCCAAGATCTACCAACATCCTTTCTTTTCATCCAACTACGAAAATCACCTGACTTTAATCCAACTATACTCAAGACATACCATCTACTGAATTAATCCATCAACGATGATTTCCATTGGAATAATTCCTCATTCTCAATCAATTCACCATCCATAATCTACGCACATCTCAAACTCGACTAATACGATTTAATGAGTCCAAACTCTCGTCGGTTCACAACAACATCGCTTCAATAATGTTTGGACTCTTACAACCAACACCACCTTGGACCAACTTCTACATACTAACAACACGTCTAGGAGACAGGCCTCTCCCCCACATATTTCAAACCAACACCTGCAGACAACGACTAGAACTAACAAACAAGTACCGACAGTGTTTCACACACATGTCGAGTACTAAGGGACAAACAACATTAGACAATATTGGCTGGACAGACCGACCTGCTCTGATACCACTTGTAACACTCCACTTTCCCATTTTATAAAAATACGGTAAAATAATAAAAATTTATCAGAGTTCACAAACAAAAGTGGAATGTCACGTCATTTCAGGCCAAACAGAATATGAAGTCTCAATTACTTCATCTATTCATTTCTCATTAATCAATAAAAACGGCGGAAATATTATTTTATTTGAAAATAATCACGGCACAATTGCCAACTTATTCCAAAACTCCACACAAAATCGTGGTCCTCAAATATTTAAATCAAAAACAGATACGTAACAAAATTCAATTAAAAATAACAAATAAAATAATCCCCAAAAACATCCCGTGTTATGTATCAGAGCGACTTGAACTAACAACACGGAAGACTTCCATAATGCTATCCTGGACTTCCACTGCTATTCTTGAGTACCTGCCCATTTCCCATGGTAGGGGAAATATCAACAGAAAGGGTGAGTACTCACATACCATTACAAAAGATATAGGAACGGATATAATAACATAATTCACAGGTCGTGGTTCATGTTCACATAACATCACACTGCATATATAAACTTCATTTATTCAAACATTCATCACAGCATAAATTAATGCATCATTCACAATATCATAAATAAGTCATCACATATCCATTCATTTATGCAACTGCACAATGCACATATCACGACACACATGTCCCTCCCAATCACAACTCAACAAACATATAATAATAATAATGACAATGCAATGTGACTCAATGACTTGACACAATGCATGTGGCACCAAAACATCGTGGTTCATGAACACAGTTCCCGTTGGAACTCTCGACCCCTTTTTCATGGTCTAGTGTGACCCCTAATTCATGATCACACCCACGACCCCTGTTTCATGGTCAAGTACGATCCCTATTTCATGACCGCACCAATTCATGGTTCATTCAATCGACCCCGATTCCTAAAAGAATCCGGATAATTCGCATACACTCCACTGAGAAACGAATTATCTCCACCACGACTCCACAATTGAGTCTGGACCTACTAGGCATCTACCATAGATTTTTCCCTAGCAGTCTCAATGCTATGTTATGCAATTCACAATCAACACAATATGCATAATCACAAATAACAACATGCATATCACACGATCCTCTTGATCACACGAAGCCACATACTAACCGTAGTTCACAAAGAATTACCACAACATAATATGCACATTCATAATAGATTATATGCATATCACACGATCCTCCTGATCACACGTAAGCCACACACTTACCGTAATTTACAAAGAATTACCACAACACAATATGCACATTCATAATAGATAATATGCATTCAACAACAACATACAACAACTACCAATTCATATGACTATCACATAGTCACTACATCATACCACAACTGTCCAATACATCACATATACATGTCAAAACCTGCAGCAATCACAATCCACAGCTACAACACACATTCGCATAACCAAACTCAACATTTCACAGTTCAACACATCGTAACACATACGGAAACACATATAACGCATCGAATTATTAGAATTCTTGTATTGAAAATAATTTTAACAGAAAGTACACAAAACCAGCTTTCCAACGATTCGAACAGCGCGATTCGGACACACGGAACAAAAGTTATGATTTTTCAAAGTATTTCAACAAACCCAACACCGACACCTTAAAAGCACATTAAAGGACTTGAAACCATTTTTACAAGAAAGTACACAGTATTAGGTTTCTCCAGGTTCGAACGGTGAGTCAAACGGACACCCGAAACTCAAGTTATGAATTTTTGAAGTTTTATGAAAATCCTGCATTTTTCCTGCGAACAGCTCTCGGGTTCCCGCTCAAATCCCCTCAAAATCTCATATAAACATCATTATAATACAAATTAGATACATAGCAACCTATATCTATCATGTATCAACAATTAGGAACCTTAAAACATGATTTCTAGCACAAAAGTTTTGAATCCAAATCCAAACCCTAACATTTCAATTCTAGCAATTTCAAGAACAAAATCCCTTTTCAAAATTGTTCGTAACTTCATTCCGACTCTGACACGCGAACACGCAACAACAACACATTTACATCATACACTTCATAAACATACAATCTCATAACAACAATTGCAACCAATTATCATTCCAACAACAATCATCATAACAACATAGAATTCATAAATCAAAAATCAACAATCTTCAAAATTATCTCATAACCACAAATCCTCAAAACCCCAAATCATATCATTATACCTAAACCCATATCAAGAATAATAGCATGGAAACCCCCTTTACCTCGAAATTGCTCAAAAAATCCTGCAGAGATTGAGTCTTGAAATTGCCCTAGTTCTCCCTTGATCTTCCTCTCTAGCTTGTTCTTCTTCCTCTTCTCACTTCTACGATGTTTTCACTTTTCTACGTAACTCTCCCTTTTCTAAATTTCTAATTCTCTTTTATTCCAATACTAACCCTTAGACCTCTAATACCTAATTTCAACCTTACCCTTCCCTAATTAAATAATTATTTAATAAATCACTAAATAATATTCATTCTATTATTCTATTAATAATAATAACAGCATTAATAATAATAATAAGCATAAAAATAATAATAACAATAATAATAATAATAATGGTAGTAATTATAATAATAAAAATAAAACTATTATTACTTATATCACCTAATTACTACCGACATTTCTAGTCTACCTGTCCCACTAGGGACTCCACACCTACACGCTCAACCACACACCCTTAACAAAGCCAAACAATTAAAATAACACACGATGATTAAATAATTAAAAATGGGGAGTTACAGCTTCTTTAAGCCCATCTCAAACAATATTTCTGCCAACATTTGAACGACATCTTTAAGCCCGTCTCCGACAATACTTCACCAACACCTGGATGGCATCTTTAAGCTCATCTCCGGAGAAAGTCCCTACCTCAGCAAGGGCAAATTTCTGGGTATTCTAGTGTTCAATCCTCTTCCACCTTGAGATTCCGACAGGCATACAAGCGAATCTACATCTTCATCTTAAAGAAGATTGAATAGGGGCAGTTGTCATACCCCAAAATTTTCCCATCATATTTCAATATACTTTGACTCATATGACTCAAGACTATGCAAGAATTGGGCTCACTTACCTGTCTCCTAAGCAACAAGCCTCCAACTAGGGTTTTCTCTCTCCCAAGGAGAAATCAACTTCTGATATCTCAAGCGAACTTCATGGTCTCACATGCCTCAAAGGAACCTCATGCCAAGTTTCAAGCTCTGACTCACAAGATTGCTCACTCAAAAGCTCAAATAGTCAACAGTTGACTAGTTTGACCTAAAAGTCAATTATGGTCAACATACAGTCAAAACTCCTGATTTTTGGTCAACATCCACATTTTGAAGTAACATTCATCATTTGATCAAGGGTTGATCATGATTCATCAAGGAAAGCTTCAAAATCACTCAATGTCCAAGTTTCTAAAATTAGAGTTTTGGACTAAAAGTTAACCCAACTTTGACTGATCATATCTCCCACATGGTTCATCAGAAATTCCCCAACCAAAGCTAATTCTCAAGGAAATTAAATTATCTACAACTTTGATATTGGGCTCAAGTCCAAGAAATACACCATTTGAGAGATATGAGCCAAAACATTACAGGTCCTTCTTGGAGCTCGCAAGAAGCTGTTTTTTTGTCGGGAGCCATATTGTAAAGATAAAATCCTCAAATGAAAAATATGTTCCAAAGAATCTTGTAGAGGACATCTTGGGAATTCCAAAAATTCCTAGAACATCTTCATATGATCAAAATTGAAGGAATTTCGGCTTGCACAAGTTGGTCAATTTTGAGAAAATGCATAAAGTAAATAATGACTAAACTTGTGTTTTTTCCAACAGGGCCTATCTTTTTGTGATCCAAAATTGGTTCTAAGGTTGTCAAGATTATCCAAGCCCAATCCCACGCCCTTGTGATATTTACTTTATTTATTTTGATTTTTAATTCATTTAAAATTCAATTTAATTAATTAAATCAAGGAAAATACCAAAGATAAAATGACAACCTATTTGCCAACAGAATTTGGGCCTCCAAATAATTACCAATCAAGTTAAATTCGTGGATGCATGATTGGCATGATTGAGAGGAGATTTGGCCTAAAATAGTAAGACTCATGCAAGTTTCTAACTAAGAATCCAATCATCCATTCAAGTTACATCCAAGCCCATTCTTAACCCTAATCTATTTTGCTATATATGCTCAATAAAACCTAATAGAAGAGGACGAAAAATAGCAGCCAAGGAGATAAGGTTTTAAAGGTAAGAAAAAAATCAAGGATCGGTGCAATATCGTGACCAACATTTAAGACCATCTCATCCTATTTAGAGAGCGGATTCGTGCTCCTGAGAGTCTCAGGAACCTGAGCCAATAGCTACATAAGCTTGCAACCCCCAAAATCTCTATACTCACCTTCATCGGAGGTAAGGTCTTCCTAACTTTCAATCTCTTTTATTCACGTGTTTCTAACCCTTTTGCTAGTCATGGTTGTGTTTAGAAGCTTGAATAGGAAAGGTTGGACGAATCACATGCGTGTTTATGGGCCGGAACCATGACCCGCCATTTTTAGGGCATTCAAAGTCCTATGCTTCGAACCGTCATATACAGGCGTTTTCAGGCGAAGACGACATCACCATCAGGTTCGTAGGGTCTGAAATAGGGAGGTAAGGTTTTCTCTTTATGCTTACCATAAACGTTTTTGCAGGTGGCAAACATCCTCATCGGAGAAGATGAACGAGACCGCCGCAGGCGGTGGTGTGAAACTTACAAGCGGTGGTCCAATCTGGTGTGGCTCATCCAAGGAAAACGATTGGCTAGTCAACGGTGCTTGATCCTCTCTCCACACGTGATTGGTTCGCTGACAACCCTAGGGCCCACTGTGACTAAAATTTTAAATTTAAATTGTTTTCTCTCATGTTTTATTTTTTGTGTCATCCAGTGCTGTCATACCCCAAAATTTGCCCGTCTTATTTCATCTTCAAGGGTGCAAGGCTCAATGGTTAAACTCGAGTCACTCTCTCCTAATCAAAGGTTCAAATCAGGGTTTTTTTAACTAAAAAGTTAACTCAACTTTGACTGGTCATAACTCTCACATGGTTTGTCAGAAATTGTCCAACCAAAGCCTACTCTCAAGGAAATTTCATTCCCTACAACTTTGATGTTGGGCCCAAAATCAAGAAATGCTTCATTTGGGAGATATGGTGCAAGAGATTATAGGTCCTCCAAAAAAGTTAACAAAAATGCCTTTTGGGTCAAAGCTCATAACTTGAGCACGAAAACTTCAATTAAGATGAAATCAAAAGGGTCATTTAAAGGACTCTTTTAACTTTCCAAAAAGTCTTATAACACTTTCATATCATAAAAATCGAAGGAGTTATGGTAGTTGCAAGTTGGACAAAATTTAGAAAATGCATGAAGTACAAAAGTGATGAAACTTGATCTTTCAAACCAATGGGCCTATCATTTCGATTCTAAACATGCCCATGACCCTAAGAGAAGTATTTAAATCCATCACTTTATTTTTATGATTTTTATTAGTATTTACTTGAATTTTTATTTCATTTAAATATTAAATAAATCGTTAAAATAAGGAAATATTTGGACTCAATCACAAATTACACCTTGAATCTCTCTATAATCAAGGAAATCTAAAAGAGCAAGAGTCATATAAGGCTAATTGAAGAATGATGGATTTGATTAAAGACCAAATTAGAAAGTTTCAATATTCTTCAAAATCAAGTATCAATCTCCAAAAATTAGGAAAGATTTGATTGAATTTGCTTAACCTAATGTGACTACTACATATATATATATATAGGAATCCTAATGATCAAAGGGAGGGGGGATTGGACGAAAATCTGCAGAAAAAGAACCTGAACCGAGTGCAAAAAAAGGAGGAAAAAGTCAAATTCGTTTTGGTAATCAGGGAAGGTTTCAAAGTGTTTTGAGTATTCCAATCAGTCCCTGGGTGCTTCTTGAAGATATCCCAATCATTATCAAGTCCAGAAGCATCAAGAATTGGCCTTGTTAAGCTATACGGTTTACAAAGTTTTAATGTATTGATTACGATGATTCATGTATGGTGAATGCGTTTTGATGGTACTTTTGTGCTTAGAATGATGATTTAAAACTTTCTGCATAGTTTAATTCGTGTTTCATTGCAAGATAGGGAATCCGCCATTAATAGGGTTCTAAGTTTTGAATTAGGTGTTCTTGATATAGGAGAAATTAGATCAAGCGGGATCCATCGTTGTGTTCGTGAGATTTAACCGAGTTGAATCATTGCTTTATATGGGATTTTCTATTGCGTATTGTGTTATTTGAATTTGACAGGGGCTATGGCAACAGACAGAAATCGTGGGTAAAGGGTAGGGCTAAAACGACGGTTTTGGGTGTAGAGGATGAAGAAGATGACTCGGTGGCACCAGCTTATTGGTCAATTCAAAGATCCTTCTTGCGCACGGGTTTACCATCCAAATATCCTACTTTTTGTATATGATGCTATGCTCCCACTCAATGTAAAACAAATGCACATGGATCAGATGGCTAGCGAAGTGTGTTTGCAATCAGTAGCGCACCGGTTCGATCCCTGGCTAGGGATCCTTTATTTTTTTAATTCGTTTGTGGTTTCAGTTTCCACAGGTTCCGGTACATACGCCCAAGTGTGGTTCACTATATGCCTTCGCTGTCTACCACAAGATGTCCATCAAGATTCAATCCAATGCATCAGAGATGAAGGTGCATCATAGACCTTCCCAGGCACGCTGCGTAGACTCAGAACCAGGTTTTTTTCAATAATTTTTTTATTTATTTTATTATTAAGATTAATTAGTTATGTTATTTTATTGCTTAGATTAGATATTAAGTAATTATATTTAAATTATTTAATTAGGTCAGGATATAATATTAGGATTAGGTTAATGATTAGGTTTAGGATTTTTCACGATTGTCCGACTATTCCGATTTAATTAATTTAATCGATTTAATTATAAATAAAAAAAAAACCCTAGGAAAGTTTATCCAAGGCGTTAGGGTTTGCCCAATCCCATTACCGTTTGGCAAAACATTAACCCTTAATTAATTCTCTCCTCGACCCGACTAAATCTATTAGTCGCAATGACGAGAGATAAAATAATAAAGGTTTAATTCTCTCCTCGACCCGACTAAATCTATTAGTCGCAATAACGAGAGATAAAAATGATAAAATCCTTAACTTAATTACAAATTTAAAATACATTCAATTTGCTGCCCGTGACGATCGAATCTATCGATCAGAGTAACGAGCAATGCCCCATTAATCCGTTAATTATAATGATCAAATCTATTGATCATCGCATCTAACGGTGACATATTAAATCAGGGCTGTACGCCCAAACATTCAAAATACACTAAACCACGATACTACAGATTTTCATCTCTTCAATACTGCGATGTTCAAACTACGATAAGGTAATTCAAAATACCTTGCAAACATTTGCATTTCAAAACTACGATAGGCCATTCAAAAAGCCTTCAAACACCTCCATAATCAATTCTAAGGCGTACAACCCTGTGCCTGAACTACGTTGACTCTGATCCTCCATAAGGAGGTACGTAGGCACTTGGATAATCAAGGCGAGTCCCCTTCCCTAAAATCTCAATTCAGTTCAAATCTCAATTTCCTCCCTATTCATTTCCTTAGCCATTAAATCCTATTATTTTAGCCATAAACTGTTGTCGCGGGCGAAAAATCGTTTTGTTCCTCTTTTTTGTGGGATGAGACACCTGATGCCTTCTTTGGGCTCGAGTGCTCATAAAAAATGATTTTTCTTTGTTTCGACCAAACTTTTTATTATTTCCAAAGGAGGAAAAGGAAAAAAGCTGCAATAACCTAAAAGTGGGGGGAGAGATCTTGGGTAAGAGGGTTGGTTATACGAAGGGAAGGTATTAGCACCCAACGTATCTATAGTACTCTATAGGATTCTTTATTGTTTTTCATTCTATGTTATGGTGGAGGTTCTGTTGTGAAATAGGTGGGACCTAAGGTGTTTGTTTGATTATGCTCGCAAAGATCATCGCGATCCTCTGCATACATATCCCTTAGAGGGAATCAGAGCATCTGTAGCTCGGGTCTACGGGTGCTAAGGTTTGAATGGTTTGAGAGAGAAGTTTTGCTCGCCAAGGATACGACCTTGTGCCTACGTATTCTCAAAGGGATGTTGAGAAAGTCAGAGCAATCGTAGTTCCCACTTATGCTAGTGGAAGCAAAGGATAAGAGACAAATGTCATCTAAATGTTCGATGTATCTAATCTATATCATCACATACATCTGTTTGTTTTTGTTTGAAAATCTTTTCATTATAAGCCCGGGGCCATGCCACTTATGGCGCTTAGAATGATAAAGATGTTTTTGTTTGTTTAACCAGCCTTGTGGCAAAAACTTTCAATGAAGTCAGCCTTGTGACAAAAAGTTTTGATTAATCAGCCAGCCTCGTGGCAAAAGTTTCAATGAAGTCAGCCTTATGACAAAAACTTTGATTAATCAGCCAGTATGGTGGCAAAACGGTTTGATTGATTAGCCAGCCTTGTGGCAAAAAAGTTTGATTGATTGATTGATTGTTTGTGATGATATAGAAGAGATACTCCTATCATAGAGATGATAAATGTCTAATCTACTAGGGTATTTGATTTGGATATTGGGGATGCTTATAAGAAGCCCGTGGGTCCTTGTACGAAGCCCAAGAGGAGGCTATCCGAGGGTCCTTGCATTGTAAGCCCAAGAGGAGGCTATGGGAGGGTCACTCGTTTGTACAAATCCCAAGGGGAGGCATGGTATAGTTGGTTTGAGCTCTTAGAGCGATTTCACCGGGAAACCATACTCTATGTCCTAACCTAAACTAGGGAGATTCTTTGCACGAAGCCCAATAGGAGGCTATGGGGAACCTAGTGTTGTACTAAGTTGAACAAGTATATATAACACAATCACAAGTATGAACAAGTACGAACAAACACGAACAAGTACATGAACAAATATGAACAGTTATATATATGACAAAGTGTGTGTATATAATGGAGTTTATGAAGGAAATATACCTGTAAGCATGATCCATTTGTATACACGGGGGCTCGGGACTTATACTCGAGGAGAGGTCCACTTGATTTTATTCAAAGCTATGTAAACAGGTATTTACAAAGGGGCTTGGGACTTATACCTACATGGAGGCCCATGGTATATTTTTGGGAAGATTTAAAGAAAACCTTCATTTTTTGATTTGTTATTAAAAGTTAAAAAACAAATTGATCGAGATATGTAAAAAAAAATGTATGTACAAAAGGGTGTACAATGAAATACCTAATTTCATGTACAGGAATGGGACTTATACCTATGTGGAGGCCCATGTTTTATTTTATAAAACATGGTGGATGGTTTTATTTACAGACGCGTCGTTTGTTGTTTTGAAAACAGTTTGAAAAGTATTGTTTTGAAAGAGTTTTCTGTACAAAGAAAAACTGTATAAAAAAGGAAAGGGACTTATACTCTCTAATATTCGAGAGGCCCCACATCATTTTGAAAATCAATTGATCAATTAAAAAGATTTAATCAATAGTTTCAAAAAGAAATGGTTTATTGTCTTTGAAATGAATCGTGATCGCTTGTTTTAAAATGATTTGAATTTTGAAAGGAGTCAAATTAATCAAGATAAACAAAAAGATTGTCTTCAATTAACACTTAGATGATTAGGGTTTATTCAAAAAATATTTACAAGTGATTAGGTTAAAAATTAAATGAAAAAAACAATATTTAAAGTATTAAAAATACTTAAAAATAAGTCATTTTAAACCTATTTAAAAAATGTATCAAATAAATATTTTTTGATGATTTTTTTTATATTATTAAAATATATATATTAAATGAATAGTGTTTAAAAAATGAAGCAAAAATGAATTGATTTGGTTAGTTAAATGATTAATTAAAGTTGTGAAGAAAAATGAAAGAAAATAGGTGCTAAAAAATTGGTTTTGTCTCCACAAGGGTTTGAACCCACGCACCCACGCTTGCTAACCAAAACATGGACCAACTGAGCCACGCTTGTGGCTTGTTTATAATACGCTTCCAATGCATTATATTTTAAAACAAATATTTGAATTCTTTGAACGAAAAAACGCGCCAAAAACACAACCCTAACTGAATTTTGAAATTCTTCAAATCTGTGTTGTTTTGATTGATCAAAGGGTCTATCTCACTCGGTTTTGGACGAGGAACATGATGATGACCTTTAATTTCATTTATTTTTGCTCTAAGGTTATCAATTTTCACATGAACATGAAGAACCCTAAAACTGAATTTGATCGTGAAATGATGTATGTGCAAGTTATGATGCAATTGATTGAGGGTTAATGATCCCCATGTGTGCAGAAACAAGATGGTATATCAATATTTCATTTATGATGCGTGCATGATAGAGTTTGAAGTTCATGAGACTTACCTTCAAAAACGGCCAAAGTGGAGATTGAATTCTTCAGTAGAGGTGTTACAGAAGTTGTTGCTCGATCTGAACAGCTTCAATGATGATTATAGAACATGTCTGGATGCTTGGAGTGGATTAAAAACATCTGGATCATTCCATGGAACCCGATCTGCAGTAGAACCAAGTGTGAATCGAGCCTGATGATTCTGAAGTTTTTGATTGATGATGAGTGTTGGGATAGTTCATATGTGACATATATGAGGTGTTGGAAGTGTTAGTTTGGACAGAAATGATCTTGAATGGATTTTGGCATGATAAGGCTCAATTTTGGTTCATGTGGAAGTGAGGTAGTGATTCTGAGATTTGAGTGTTTTTGGGGTGTGTGGATGGATCAAACACATCACATATGATGTTTAGAAGTTGTTAGAAACATCACTTTGGCCAGAAATTCAAAGGTTTGGAGGTTGAGTTTTCTACCTCTTTGAAAACTATGAAACTTGCAATTCAAGAAAGAAGAGAGAAAACCTATAATTGTGAGGTTTTGGTGTGAATTGAAGAGTGATTTGCACCTCTATTTATAGGCCAAGAGTTCTGAACTCAGACCTTTGCAAGTTGATCAAGAATTGGTGATTTGGCTTAAGAGATAAAAAGGAATCTTTTACATTTAATGCAAAATGGTTAAAGTGACCAAACCATGGTTAAAACTCTAGCTTCTTATCCTCTTCCATTCTGATCTTCTAATCAGAAAATATCTCTCAATTATTGCTTCTATGCATCATTGCTTGAATTATAGGTCATGTAGTCTTGAAACTTAGTGAAAAATGGTGAGAATTCAAGTGAAAAAGTTCACTAATGTCAAAATTCAAAACCATAGCTACACTTCATATTTTTTCATGCTCTTGGACATTTTGGAAAGCTCATATTACACACTTCAAAACCCTAGTTGAAAGTTTCTTCAAGATCCTTAAGGAAGTGGGTGAAAAAGATCCATGAACTTTGAAGAAAATGAAGTTTTAAGTGAAGTTTTCAAAAGATACCAACTTTGAAGCTCCATATCTCTTAAATGGTTGATCTTATGAAAAAAAATTATATGTGACAAAGTTGTTCATTGGATCAAAATCTACAACTTTCATGTTGGAAGTTTTTTTCAGTTTGTAGGTGAAATTTTGAGAAATTCCCTTCCAAAGTTTGGAAAAAACCATGAAAAACACTTAGAAATTTTTCTAAGTATGGAAAGTCAAACTTTTGACTTTTTGATTCTTGATTGATTTTCTTGATTTTTCTTGATCAAATGACTTCTCATATCATATATTGATGATTTAAAACTTCAAAAGTCATGGTTGACCAAAATTCCCCAAAAGTCAATGGTGATCTTGTACAGTTGACTTTTTTCAGACGAATCGCGTTTCTGGAGATTTCAAATGAAACAGGCTATCCTCACCAAATGAATGGTATGAATGGATCACATTGAGGCATTAGAGGATATTGAGCCATGGTTTGAGTTGTGGCACCATGTCCTGATTAAAAAGTCAGTTGTTCAGTGAATTAGGTCAAAACCCTAATTGTCGACCTGATGAAATTGATGACTGTAGGTCTTGAATTGAGATACAATTTCCATTGCATGTTGTCATAGGGATTATTTGAAGATGATTGAAACCTTTGATTGACTTCCTGGGGATTTTTAGGGTTTCCCAAATGTGATCCCTGATTTTGGTCCCTGATAGTTCAAAACCCTCATCTGATGATTTGTCTGATCAATCTTTGTGTAGGAGATGTCTTGAGCTAATGGATTAGGTAAAAATGATGCACTTGGGGTCTTGAGGTCATGTCCCAAGCCATTAGGTCAAATTCTGAGCAAAAGTCAGGAGTGTGCTTCCTTCAGTCAAAACCCTAATTCAGTCGATTCAAAGCTGTTGAGTTTGTTGAAGTGAATCTCTGAGGACCAAATGTTGATTATTGATGAAGATAGTTCTTTTGAGATGAAGGGAGAACAAAACCCTAATTGGTTGTTACTTGTACTGATGAGTGATTTCCTGATTAAATCCTGCGGAGTCACAAGTAGCAAACACAAGCTATGCAATTTGTTAGAGATGCAAATGATGCACATGCTATGATATGAGGTGGTATCTTAGGTCAAAAATTGGGGTATGACAACTGTTGCCTTAGATTCAAAGCCATAGGAAAGGGTTGAGGGTGCCTAACACCTTCCCTCGACCTGATTATAATAATCTTACCCCGATCTCTAAACTGCGTAGGGTTTCCTATTCGCCCTTCAGAATAGGTGGCGACTCTAAAATCTTTATTTCTAGGGCAGGTTGCTACAAGTGCACGTAGTCCCTACAGGTACATGATAATCTCGCGACCGTGGCCATTGGATTTCACTCAGACTCGGATTGAAGGGATTGGGACGCGTGCCTACCATAGGACGCTGGAGCTCGGCCATGCTGAATTAGAGGCGCTGATTTTTGTTGGTTTGGGCTTAATCAATTCTTTTTGATTTACACCTTGTCCTTCTAGGTCACACCCCCCTCCAGGCCCAGGTTTTTTTTATTTTCTTTGTTTCTACTTCCTTTTTTTAAGTTTTTTATTTGTTTACTTAAATTATGTTTTTTTAAGTAAAATCTGATCAGTGCATTTTGATACACGTTCCTTTATGTTTGTACTTAGCCATTTCTATGGTTTGCTTTGCTTATTTTTATATTTTATAATGTTTTTCTAATTTAGTTTATATTTGGTTTAATTTCATTTTCGCACTTTATCTTTTAGCTTTAGCACTCTGCACGGAAACGATCATAATTGGAGTTCTAGGAATTCGATAGAGGCGTTCTAATAATCTCCGGAAAGCTAAGAGAGAGAGTTACGACTTTTGTGCTGGAGTCGAAGTCAGATTCGGAGCCTATATTTTCCAGATTTGCGTTTGAAGCTGCGACACTAGTTTATTTTCTGCTTTGGGTCGTTAGTAGTGGGCCTGGGTTTTGTAATTTGACCTAGTTGGGTCATAAACGGGTTGTGTTATTTTTCCCTAAGCCCTAGCAGCCGCGGTACTGTTCACATTACACTATTCACGAAGAAAAACTTTTGCTTTTACGATTTTTGCAATGGAGAACTAATCCAAAGGGGCAATCTACCGAATTCGAATTCCACAAAACTTTGAGGTTATTATTACTTTAAATTTAACTTAGTTCCTTTCCAATTTGTTCTATAATTTTGTTTGCTTAATTTGTTCTTATAGAATGTATTAGGTTTAATTCGATTGATGTGTGTTCCTTACTTTAATCGCGCTTAAATTTAGCTTCTTCGTTAATTCGCGCTATCGATAACCGTTTTCTTAATTCGGTGAACCGTTTGCTTAATTCGGTGATTAGGATCATAACTCGTGTAGTATTGTCGACGCTTGTTTCATCAATATTTCAATCGAATAGGAATTGGTAGCGCTTAGGGGAATTGAAATTGTAATAACCGATGATAAGTTGGAAGTAGAACCGGTAGATTAACCCGTTAAAATCACTTATTTCAATAATCACTTATATCGACTTTTGTCAATTCGATTCTAAAACAACCAACCCCCCTAAATTGATTTTTTTCAGTTAATATAAGACAAGAATCCTTGTGAGAACGATAAATCGAGTTAATTTGTCGCTGTACTACATTTTTGAAAAACTACTCGTTTTGATATGCGCGCGACACGGATCAAATTTGCGCTGTTGCAGGGGATTCTTGTTGTTATTAACTGATTTTAGAGTCTTAGGTTTAGTGTTCTCGCGTTTAGGCCATAGTTTCCTCACGATTTTGGTCAATCCGCGTTTAGAGTCGAAAAATTCGGTTTTTGGAAAAGTTGGGTTCGATTGTAAAACTTCTTTTTCCTACCGGGAGCAGAAAAATTGTGTGATCAATAAGGGAATTCGACCCCAAATCTCCAAATTCCTCTTTTTTCTATTTTTAATTAATTCTTTACTGTTTTTGCTATTTCGAAAAAATCCAAAAAAAATTTCCATAATTCTTATTTCGTCTATTTAGATGAAATTTTGTGTTTTTATATTTTTCTGAACTTATTTTAATCGTGTTCCCTCATTATATTTGTTTATGGCTGTTATAGAACATTGTTGGCCTTTTTGCATTTGTTATTGCATTGCTTAATTGATCCTGATTCTGAACTTGATTTTGATAACATGGTTGATCAAAGAACATTAAGGCAGCTAGCTGCTCTTGATGTTAATTATAATGGTTTATGTATTGAATATGCTGATGTTGTTGTTCCCTTTGAATTGAAATATGGTTTGATACACTTGTTGCCAAGATTTAGTGGTCTTGTAGGTGAGGATCCACATAAGCATCTGAAGGAATTCCATATCGTTTGTTCTACACCATTGAGACCTAAAGGAATAACAGAAGACCATATAAAGCTGAGAGTCTTCCCGTTCTCACTTCAAGGTGCTGCAAAAGATTGGTTATACTACCTTGAGCCGAATTCTGTTACTAGCTGGAATGATCTCAAAAAAGTGTTCTTAGAAAGATTCTTCCCTCCCCAAGTTACCACTTTTGCATCTTCCGGACCTTCACTTGAGGACCTTGTCAAGCAAATGGCTATGAATAATCTCCAATTTCAGCAACAAACAGATTCTATTATTCAGAATTTACAGACACAAGTTGGACAACTTGTAACTTCAATGAATTCCATGCAAGCTTAAAGATCAAATCAACTACTTGCCCAAAAAGTAGTGAATCCAAAAGGTCCTAATATAAGTGCGATTTCCTTGAGTTTCAAAAAGAGTGTTGAACCGGTTGAACCAGCACCAGAAAAAAATAAAGAGGTGGTTAAGTCCATTCCTAAACTTGATTCTCAAATTGTTGATGACACTTTTTATGATTTGTTTGGAGATGTCAAGTTTCCATCTTTTTCTGGTTTTGATGATGTTTACTCATGTTCTAATTGTACTAACTCTAACCTTTGTGTTGTATGTGCTGAGATTGTTGCTACCTTGCAGGGTGACATTTTTCCTACAGGTGAAGTGGTCGATGAAGTTGTTTATGCAGTTGAACTTGAAATCTCGGCTGCCCAAAACACACCATCCGTTGAACAACCACCTTCTTTAGAGTCTGAACTACTTCCTAAAGATTTAAATTATTCATCAAAGATTGAATTTGAGAATGAAGAGAAATCATTGAAGAAACATAAGAAGGGAATTGAATGGACTTTGATTGACATTCTTGATATTAGTCCATCATGTAATGTGCATAAGATCTCACTTTCAGATGAAGAAAAATTAGTGAGGCAGCCCTTTCAACCATTGATCTTTGATGTTGTGAGAAATGACATCACTTTCACGCGCGCATTCAACACTTTTACTTTTCGGAGATTGTTCTTTGATCCTGGAATAAAATGTGAAGGCACTAAAATAAATTTCAAGGTCAATGTACACCGTATTAGGTTATTCCATGAGAGCCCTACTTTGGAAGGAGAGATTGTAAAAGAGCCTTCACTAGAAAATGTTGTTTATGCGATCACATATCCTCCTTGAATACTCGGGTGTGTTCTTTCCTTTCTCTCACTCTTATTTTATATTTATGTTCTTTAATTGAGGACAATGCTTGTTTTAAGTGTGGGGGGAGGGAACCATTTATTTTCTTCGCTTTTGTTCATTGTTTTGTTTTATTTTTACTTATTAAAAAAATGCTTCTTTGAAAGTTTTGGGCTATAGATTAATATGAGGTTAGTTGTGGAGACTTGGGAAAAATTCACAAGATTGGTATCGTCTTAATACCGTAAGTCTCCTGAGTATGGAAATTGTTTTTGAATACTTGTTATGACATAGCCTTGAATTATCATTCTCTAATAGCTCTTGAGTAGTTTATCTTTGCAGTCGGCAGTTTGTTAGGAGTGAATTAATGGTATTTTCATGTGTTACATTAACTACCTTTTGAGCTAAAAGTGAATAGATCTTATGATTTTTAATGGTTTTATAGTTAGAATTGAACTTTCGAGGTTCGATGTTAATTGTAGAACAACTTGCGTCACTTTGGGTGTTATTTGTGCAGATATTGAAGTTAAGAAGCAAAGACGAAGGAACATGCAAGCGTAGAAGCTCTGAAGAGGTGGAATCACAAATAATTGATTTAAAGCAAGTGGCGAGCCGCGCCAAAGCAGAGGCGAGGCGCGCGAAACCCTCTGTCTTGGGTTCGCGTCGCGCCAGACCGTGTCGCGCCGCGGTGATGACGTTATAAAGAAAAAGGCTATAAATACAAGCCATAATCCTCATAAACCAGAACTTTTGATAACTTTGAGAGGAGAGACTTGGTGAACGAAATTAAGAGAGCAATCCTAATCCAGAACAGCAGACAACATCCGACGGAGAATTCAACATCAATTGAAGACATTCCCTTGATGAAGATGAATCTATCCATGAAACCTTGTTTGTTCTTCATGTCTATGGAGAGCTAAATCATTCTTGTTGAGTTTAAGGTAGTAGTTAACTTATGAATATACAATACCGTTGATTAATTCTTATGAACAATTGTTTGAATTTATTATCAATAAGAAACCTTGTTTTTATCTTAAATCATTGTGGAGTCTTTGATCGAAAGAAAGGATTCTAACTTTTGCCCTAGGTTACTATATTGATTCAATCCCAATTTGCAGAGATGGAATTGTGATTGGGTTTTCATAATTATCGTTCTTAATTACTATTATCGATACTGATATTTGGAGAGATCGAATCTCATACCGGTAAAAGTTCATCTAATTTGATTTGCAGACATGGAATCATATTTCAGGATAAGTGAAGATAATATTTCAAATGATTGTTCGAATAAGGACTAATTAATAAGTTGTATAGGAATAGGTTGATGAACCCTAGAACTCAACATATTCCTTCACCATTGTTAATCATCTTTAAGCTTTTTACCAGTCAATTATTCTTTTGTTAAATGCATTTTGAAAACAAACAAACAAACCCAACTAACTTTCTCACTCAAAATAAACAACTATAGAACGCCAGTAATATTAAACCAATCTCTGTGGATACGATATATACCAAAAATATTTACCCAAAAATACTTTCAACAACCATCTCACCATAAGGAAGCCGATGAAAATAAGTGAGTGATCCAAGTTTTAAAAAAAAAAGGAATGCACCTTCTAAGTTTGGTGACCCTCACCCGGTCACTTAACCCAACGGTTGTAGAACCTACAAAAAAAAATTCAAGTCCCGTTGTTAGTTGGTTCAGAGGTTTCTGGTGCTGAACTTGGTAGGGAGGATTACGGTCCGATCCCCCGCAACTACAATTGGGGAATAAAAGGAGTATGCCACTTAGGTTCCAGAACCCCGTGCAAAAAAGGATCAGAGTCACTAATCGGTAGCCTTACTATAAGTGTGTGGAGATAACAGGCTTAATGTGATTGTGCTAGAATGAAAAAGAGTAAAAAGGAGGATGATTAAGTTAGGCTTTGACATAATAACATGATTCGAAGTTGTTTGTGTGTTCAGGAGGCTTATGACCGTACAATTGTGGATTTGTGTTCCTACGATATCTTTAGTATGCAAGATTAGTACCTATTGATGCAACCTTAACCGTAGAAGAGTTTATAGCCCAGAATGAGTAAATGTTGTTGTGTGTGTTTCTTTTGAGTTTTGATTTTACTTTGCTCGGAGTGCCAAAGTTCAAGTGTGGGGGAATTTGATCAGTGCATTTTGATGTACGTTCCTTTATGTTTGTACTTAGGCATTTCTATGATTTGCTCTGCTTATTTTTATATTTTATAATATTTTTCTGTTTAGTTTATTTTTGGTTTAATTTCATTTTCGCACATTATTTTTCAGCTTTAGCAGTCTGCACGGAAACAATCATAACTGGAGTTCTAGGAATCCGATTGAGGCGTTCTAATAATCTCCGGAAATCTAAGAGAGAGAGCTAAGAATTTCGTGTTGGAGTCGAAGTCAGATTCGGAGCCTATATTTTCCATATTTACGTTTGAAGTTGCAGCACTAGTTTATTTTCTATTTTGGGTCGTTAGTAGTGGGCCTGGGTTTTGTAATTTAACCCAGTTGGGTCATAAACGGGTTGTGTTATTTTTCCCTAAGACCTAGCAGCCGCGATACTATTCACATTACACTATTCACGAAGAAAAACTTTTGCTTTTACGATTTTTGCAATGGAGAACTAATCCAAAGGGGCAATCTACCGAATTCGAATTCCACAAAACTTTGAGGTTATTATTACTTTCAATTTAATTTAGTTCCTTTCCAATTTGTTCTATAATTTTTCTTGCTTAATTCGTTCTTATAGAATGTATTGGATTTAATTCGATTGATGCGTGTTCCTTACTTTAATCGTGCTTAAACTTAGCTTCTTCGTTAATTTGCGCTATCGATAACCGTTTGCTTAATTCGGTGAACCGTTTGCTTAATTCGGTGATTAGGATCATAACTCGTGTAGTATTATCGACGCTTGTTTCATCAATATTATAATCGAATAGGAATTGGTACCGCTTAGGAGAATTGAAATTGTAATAACCAATGATAAGCTGGAAGTAGAACCGGTAGATTAACCTGTTAAAATCACTTATTTCGACTTTTTCAATTCGATTCTAAACCAACCAACCCCCCTAAATTGATTTTGTTCAGATAATATAACACAAGAATCCTTGTGAGAACGATAAACCGAGTTAATTTGTCGATGTACTACGTTTTTGAAAAACTACTCCTTTTAATCTGCGCGCGACAGCGGATCAAAATCAACCAATTAAAAATCACCAAAAGGCATTAAAGTAGGATTAGGGTTTTCACAACTAATTAGTTTTTTCGCTTAAATAATTTTTATTTAATTTAACTTAATTTAATTAGGTGATAATTAGTTTAGTTACATTAAAATAATTAGTTTCTTAGGTTTTAATTAATTTATTTTGTCCACCTATTTTTTTTAACTCATTTAGTGATTAGTTTTAATAATTAAATTTAAATAGATATTAAGATTAATAATTAAAATTAACTTAGGGTTAATTGTACATAATTAATTATTTAGCATTAGATTAATTTAATTTAGGTAATCAGGTTTTCATCAATCACTAACCTAAATCTCCTTAACCCTGATGTTTTTCCAACACGATTCTCTTCTCATCTCATATTCAATGAATGTCGCATGCTTGTTCTTTGTTTTTACTTATTTAATTTTTAAAATTCTAGAAATTATATATAGTTCGCTTATTCAATTTTTATGTAAAAGTAATTAGGATTTAATTTCCCGCACTTTACTTTCCGCATCGCCGACAGGTTTTTATTCTAATCCCCCTCCCCAAAGCCATGTAATAGCATAGGACATTTACTTTCCGCACTTTATTTTCCCGTCAATATATTAACTGCGTGGTTAGTAAAATAGGGAGTGGCAAGACTAATAACTATACGTAGCTCACTAACTCAAGATTAAATATCTGAATTTAATACGTGATTGCTGCACACACGAACCTTTAGGGTAACCCCTCTTATGGTGCCTTTCGATCAAAAATAGTCAAGTCCCTCGAGCGTAGGGATACCTTAGCACCTGTTGCCTTCGATAAAATCATCATAGTCCCTCGATATAAAGATCACAGTCCTTTCGAGTTGCCTACGATAAAATGATATTGTCCCTCGATGTTGCCTTTGATTAAATGATGATAGTCCCTTCGATTGCTAAGGTATCCTTACTGGTTTCCTACAAATGACTATTCACATCATTTCCTAAAGGCTTCCTACCTTTCTTATGGTATGGATAGACTTATGGTAAACGATGACCCTCGATGACCCGATACATCCAATGAAAAGACTTCCTACCCTCTTTATGGTATGGATAGCCCTTTCAAACAAAAAGACTTAAAGAACAAGAAAGACAAACTTAGGGTAGGTAGCTCTTAACTGCTTGCTCAACATTCAATTCAAATTCAAATTACTTTTCACACCTCTTTTCAAAATACTTTCAAAAAGGCTACACTTATTTACAAGTTAAAGTCCTTATTCAAAATCTTTACTAAACACACACTACACTTTCTTTCAAACAATTCAAACAAACAAGTAAGCTAAGCAATTAAGAGCCCATGGATAACCATGGATATAAAGGGTGCTTACACCTTCCCTTTGTATAACCTACCCCCGAACTCAAAATCTTTCAAAGGGTTTTCTTGTTCTTTTTGCCTTTCCAATTGGATAAAATAAAAGTCGGTGGCGATTCTTGCTATCCGCACATTTCAAAAAGTCAGTTCTCCTACCGTATTACACAGAGACTGACGCCTCATGAAGATATGGTTACAATAAGAAAGATTAAACACCTCCGAAACAATATTATCTCTGAAGAAACGCCTCCAAAACAATATTATCTCTAAAGAAACGCCTCCAAAATTGATGTCTGAAGATGTGGTTTCTAAGGGAGAAGAACTCATGTTATCAGAATATTGAGTATTTGAAAAGGGTAAGATTATCTGAAGATAAAGCGTATTAGGTTAGATTTCTATCCAAAAAAGAATATTTCTTAAGATGCTTTTACAAGTTAAAAGTTGTCTAAATCATAAATATCTCAAGTCAGAAACTTACTAAATATTTGATTTGACTTTTGTCAATTTGATCATGACTATTTATTTACCTCGAGCAGTGGGAAAATATTTTTGAAAACAGTTGAAAATCTTTTTATCCTATGTGAAAGCTTTTAAGACACATTTCAATTGAGTGTAAACCTAGTTAAGCTCGGCCTCTCATTCCTTTTCTTTGTCGTATGTGTCTTTATTACTCTATTGATTGTCTTGGAAATGGTGAATTTATACTCATCTTAAAAATTGTCTTAAATTATGTAAAGCTTTCTTTCAAACTTGATATGTCTGTGCAACAAATATTTTCTTTTGTCAGTCTGTTGAATAGTATATTCAAGGCAAATATTTTTGTATCGTATCCACAGAGATTGGGTGATATTACCGTCGTTCTATAGTTACTATCGCTTTAAGTTCAATTTGTAACAAAGTTGGTTTGAGTTGAGTTTCTATTTTTCTATTCAAAAGATAAAGTAAGCAATAAAATAAGATTTGTTCAAAGATAAAAGATTGACAAGATTGGTTTGGTTTCACTATCCTTATCTTCCATGTGACTTTAACACCAAATGCATAACTTCAATAGTGGTGAAATGCTCTAGTATCCTCCCAACAATGTTTATGTCTAAACAAAGTTGTGAAAGTTAATATATTAATCTTTAGATGATCTCTCACTCTAACTATAAATATACTAATCTTGATTTGTTGATACAAATAGAAAAGTGGCAAATAATTCTATCTCTAGCATTTATTCAATACTTGATAAAATGTTGTAGATCAAGACTTGAAATATATTTCTCAATCATAAATCAAATCTAAATATAAAAGATAAAACAACAACATTCATCCATTTCAATACTAATGAAGTTCATACAAATGTGCTAGAGAAAATACATAGTTAACAAGGATAGCTACTACCTCCAATCTTGTTAAAGTGGGATTTAGCTACTCATCACCATGGTTGACAACAAGAAGAATGAAGAAGAAGCTAAGAACTTCAGTCTCTCACAAAGTTGTTCTTTTCTCTCCCAAAACCCTAGCCTCAATGTTTGGTTCACAATGAATATAATATTCTAATTTCACTTTTTTATCTCCCAAAATAACCCCCAATTCGTACTAACTTTTAATCTTCAAAAGATAAGCCCTTCTCTCATGACAAGTGGCAACAAAGTAAAAGAACAGATTCTGCAGCGCAGTGTTTGCGGGGCAAACAATGTTTGCGGGGCAAACAGGCTTCATCAGCACTTCTTTTGCTATTTCAAGTCTTCATGTAATTCTTCTTCCTTTCCATGATCTTCAAACCTAATCAAAACACTACAAAACTAACAAACATGTGAAATAACAATTCAAATGAACTAAAACTAACAAAATTGCAAAATTATTAAATTGTATGAATAAAAGTGTGATTATTGAGTAAAAAGTGGTTAAAAGGACCAAAAATATTATATGAAAATTAGTACTATTTGGTCCCTAACACAGTCATGTTTCTCTTCCTTGATTTATTTACTTTTTACCTCTTCATTTTTAAAATCTCTCTCTCTCTCTCTCTCTCTCTCTCTCTCTCTCTCTCTCTCTCTCTCTCCTTTTCTTTACATTTAAAAAAAATCTTCCTCCTTCCATTTCAATCTTTTCTATCTCATGTCTCTAGTTACTTTTCTTGGAGGTGAAAACCTTCTTAAAAGTTTTAACTGAACAACAGTTCAAAGTGCTTCATCCTAGTGTAAGAGAAATCACAGGTGATATCTCTCTAACCATGTACTATTAAGAGTGGACAAACTATTTCATCATGATGGATAAACCTGTTTATATAAATCTTGTAAAATATTTCTGAAAACATGTGTATATTAGCAATGAAAGGTTCTCTATTAGTTATAGATGAAGGATAGAAAAACACTTAGAAAGGGGTGGGTTGAATAAGTGTAGCTTTAAAACTTGTAAGATAAAAATAATTTGCACAATGATTTTTATCCTGGTTCGTTGTTAACTAAACTACTCCAATCCACCCCCCTTGGAGTGATTTACCTCATCTGAGGATTTAATCCACTAATCACACAAGATTACAATGGTTTTCCACTTAGATAACCTCTAAGTCTTCTAGAGTATTCTGATCACAACCTGATCACTCTAGGAACACAATGCTTAGATACCCTCTAAGACTTTCTAGAGAATCCGATCACAACTTGATCTCCTTTAGTTCTTACAAATGAATGTAAACAAATTCTTATAAGAGTTACAATGCTTCTTAATAAGCTATTATCACAATTGTGATTTTTCTCTTAAGTTTAAGCTTAATCTCACTAAGGTATTACAATAGTAATGAAGTGAGGTTAAAGATGGAGTTTGAGAGCCTTTAGAATTTGACAGCGTTTCTGTAAGTTTGCGCAAAGTGTTGTATTCAGCTTCTCATCAGAACTTCTATTTATAGGCGTTTGAGAAGATGACCGTTGGGAGCATTTAATGCGTTGCGTGATCCGTACAGCATTGCATTTAATGTTTCACTCTTTTGTCAACTACCTCGAGCCTTGCTTTTGCTGTGTCTACTGACGTTGCCTTTAATAGCTTCTAACGTTCCTTTTGTCAGTCAGCGTAGCCTGCCATCTTGTACTTGCTTCTGATCTAATCTTTGTTTAAACAACGTTTGAATATAATCAGAGTCAAACAGCTTGGTGCAGAGCATCTTCTTGTCTTCTGACCTTGAAGTGCTTCTAGCGTGATACCATGAGAACTTCAGTGCTTCTGCTTCTGATCTCAAGTTCTTCTGATGCTTCAATAGACCATGTTCTGATTCTGCTTGACCATCTTCTGATGTCTTGCGAGAGCATGTTCTGATGTTGCATACTTGAACCTTCTGAGTCAGTGCTTCTTGCGCTGATTTTGTGCATACTCTTTACATATTTCCTGAAATGGAAATTGCATAGGATTAGAGTACCACATTGTCTCAAGCAAAATTCATATACATTGTTATCATCAAAACTAAGAATATTGATCAGAACAAATCTTGTTCTAACAATAGAGTGTTTGGTGTCCTTATCACCATTACCCCTTTCTCCATCGTTCTTACCACGTGCTGTGAGAACATTGGATTAACTGTTGAACAAGTTAAACCTCAACATTCTTTCGTTGAGAAGCTTGGTTCCCTTCACGACACAACATCTAGATACGAACCTACTGTCATACCCCAATTTTTTACCCTAAGATCATACATTGGTTGTAGTTTAATCATCAATCAGGAGCACCATTGTGATGTTCTATCTTTGATACTGTGATTATCTCTGAGGGGAATCACCAAGCACTTTTAGCTTTTTATTTTTTTATACTAACCAAAATCCAAAAATATGTATTTGGTCTCTTTTGTTCATATTTTACATGTAAAAGATCGGGCAAAAATCAAAGCAGTGCAAGAAAATGGATTTTTGAAAACTTCACTATGGAAATCGATTTACCCATGAGGGAAATCGATTTCCCTGGGGAGAAATTCAAAAAAAATAAGGACGGAAGCATGACATCATTTTGGCACCAATTTTCTTTGATCATTTTTGTCATTTTACCAATTTTCCACCTCATCAAAATTAATTACCTTCATTGATCCCATTTTAACCTCATTTTACCATTTAAACACCAATTAAACTTAATTACCAAAATGCTAAAAGACCAAATTTCCACTACTCTTGCTCCCATCCTATAAATAGAGATCTCTACTCTCTCATTTCACAAGCTTGGAAAGCCAACAAAACCCTTGCAATTTCTCTCTTCATCCCTACCAAATTCACCAAAGCTCTTATTCTTTCATAAAGTTTGTGAATCACATCTTGAACCTCACAAAATTTGAGCTAAACCACCATCCATTTCACTGTTTTTTCTTCAATTGTTGAGAGATCAAGATTTGTGTTGGTGATTCTTGAAGTAGATCTAATTTTGTTCAAGATTTGGTAATTCTCTTCATCCTTTTTCATCTATCATAATGTGATTCTTTTGTGTTTGTGTTTGATGCATCTTTGATGCTACATTGGTCCTATTTGATGGTGAATTGATGGAAATTCTGTGCTCCAATTGATATGTGATCATAAGGTGTTTGTATGTTTGTTTAAATCAAGTTTCATGCTTCATAATGCTGCTTTTTTGAAAACTGTGCGTAGGAAATCGATTTCCTCCAGAGGGAAATCGATTTCCACTCTGTTTTTTGCTCCAGATTGGAAAACCTGCACTCAGGAAATCGATTTCCTCCATAGGTAAATCGATTTCCCCTGGGACAGAATTTTTTTTTGTTTGCTTTTTTATGCTTGTTTTGGCTTCCTTCTTCCTCCACTTCATTAATATCATTGGATCTAGGATGTTGATAGGTTTGAAATGACCAAATCCATAATATTAGATGAATGATATTAATAATAGTGTGAGTTGATTCTATTTTATGCATTTTATTCTTCTTCTCTTTCTCTTTTTTTCTTTTGATCGATGAAAGTCTTAACACCTTGAGAATTCTATGGATTCTTGGTAAAGACTAGATAGTTACCTATTTTCTTTTCATGTGGTATTGCTTTCGAAGAGTGATCTACATATCGCTTCTCTCGCATGCATTAGCACATAAAGTTTTGACCGGCCTCGTTGTAGGGTGATTTCTACATAAATCACTTGGCGATCTGCTTAACATAGCGCAATATTTCGTGTCCCGAATCAAAAAAAAGATCAAACATGGAAGAGAATTGTATGCGGTTGATTTAAGACTTATGTAAGTTTATCGTGTAGTCGTTATGATTTTATCAAGCTTCTGATAAATTTCCATTGAATTTAAATCTGAGAACATCCTTCACTCACCATCGATCTTTCTTACTAACTTTGATAACATACTTGACAAGTTTCAAGATGGTTATCTTTAACATCTAACAATTGACTTTAATTTCCGCATTTTATTATATTGCTCTTTATATTTCTCGCTTTATAACTTTATTTTATCATTTCATCATGTTTATGTTTCCGCCATTTTCTCTTTGTCCATTTGGACGTTTATATTCCGTTATTTTCTCTTTGTCCATTTGGACGTATTGTTTATGGACAACAAAAATCTAAAAAACACATAAGAAACACATAAGACTCTCTTTCAGACTATTGGTTACTATCCCGAGCATTTTGGAGATTCGGACTTATGGACTTAGTACCTCTAGACCCTTATGACATTGTTACTCTGCTGTTGTTCTGTCTGTCTGGCATTGGATTGTTGTTTGTTTATGTGTGCAGGTATTTCCTTGAAAGCCCTTGATGGTTAATTCCCAGGCAATGAGATAAGGATTTCACCCGAAAACAGTCGTTACTCTGCCCGATTTTCGTCAGAATTTTAATGTACTTAATGCAAAGTGGTGCTAAGATAATAAGTTCCTCTGGATCCCCAAGTGATGTGTTGGTTTAGTATTGATATTCCAAAGTATGGGAAATATGCCTTGACTCTTAATGTCAAGTGTTGGCTTCTTATTTCGGTTAGACCGTTTCTTTCCTTAGCTTTTATTTTTATGCACTAGGTTAGCCTCTTCATCTCTTCCCCTTCTTAGATTTTCAAAATCTTCTCCCTTTTTCAAAAATCTTCTTATGTTTGTAAAACCTTTTTTATATATTTATTTAAAAATATCTTTTGCCCTTAGTGGCTTTTCTTTCAAAGTTTAGACACAATTAATTGTTATAGTGAGTTGCGATACCCCATGATTTTGAAATTGATTGATATAATGAGATCTTTTCCGCGTGAGAGAGCAAGTGGCATACTTGTTGATTTCTATTCGAGTTGGAGCCCTTCTTTCATTTGCGATGCAAAGAACTCATTTGTTCTCATGCTCAAGATCAATGGCTGAGTATTCCTCTCCGACGACGATAAAGTGCTTATTCGTTTTTTTAAACGTTTTTCCCTTTTAAGAGGAACTACATTAGCTCTGACTTCTCCATTGCACCGAGGAGGTATGTAGGCACAAAGCTTAATGCTTTGCCGAGCTTATTTTAAAATAAAACAAACCCTTTTGTTAGCACACACGACACAGATTTTCAAAAAGGTTCCTGTGGAATACCACAGATATGAGGGGTGCTTAAAACCTTCCCCTTGTATAATCAACACCCGTACCTGAGATCTCTTTCTTGTTTTAAAATTTGGGTTTTACGTTCTTTTCCCTTTTCCTTTGGAAACAATAAAGCGCGGTGGAGATTTCAAATGAAATAATGAGTCAAGTCAATCTAATGGCTTCGGTCTCAGAATTTCCCCGCTACAGAAAAATGGCGACTTCACTGGGGGATGGGTAGACCCATGGCTCCATGGCTCCATGCTCATGACGTCGAACCTTTGAACCTGGATTGTGTGATTTTGTGTGATCTTGTGTGCTCTTGATTGTGATTGATGCATAAACCATGCATTCATGCATTCATAAAATATCATGTTCTTCACCAATGGTTTTCAAGGAACTTAGAGACATTTTTTGTAAACATCACAGGTACCATGGATCAAAAGAGAAGCATCAAGAAGTACACCTTTAGGAATTCAAGTGCGAAAGAGTTGAAAGAGCTAGCAAGTTTGGTTCCTAATCCTGATAACTTCAGAAACCGTTATGGGAAATTGATTTCTATAGTGAAGACCAAAGTGGAGAAAGGAATTCTTGAGACTCTTGTGCAGTTTTATGACCCGGTTTATCATTGTTTCACCTTTCTGGACTATCAGCTTATGCCCACTTTGGAGGAGTATTCTTATTGGATCAGTTTGCCAGTTACGAATAATATACCGTTTAGTGGTCTGGAGAAAGAGCCTAAGGTGGATGAGATAGAAGAGCTCCTTCAGTTGAAGATATCAGATGTGAAAGCAAACATGACCAAAAAAGGAGGAATTTGGGGGTTGACTTCTAAGTTCTTGATTGGGAAGGCTTCTATGTTGGCTAGTAAAGGAAATATGATTGCTTTTGAGACTTTTCTGGCCTTGCTCATCTATGGTTTGATACTCTTTCCCAACATTGACAACTTTGTCGATGTTAATGCTATTCGGATATTCATGATTGGGATACCTGTGCCTACCTTGCTTGGGGATACTTATCATTCCATTCACCATAAGGCCGATAAGAAAGGTGGACTTATCAACTGTTGCACTCCTTTGCTCTATAAGTGGTTTATTTCGCACTTACCTCAGACTAAGAATTTCTTGAGCAATCCAAATGGTCTCTCGTGGTCCCAGAAGATCATGCCTCTTACTAATGAGAATATCCATTGGTACAATCCTGCTTATGACATTGGTGAGATTATTGATAGTTGTGGAGAATTCCCTAATGTACCTCTTCTTGGTATACAAGGAGGAATTACCTACAACCCCATTCTTGCAAGGTGTCAATTTTGTTACCCCATGAAGGAGCAACCTGCTAGTATTCTTGTGTCAGGAATCTTTTATCATAATCAGGATGGATATTCGGATATGAGAAATCGGTTTGTGCGTGCTTGGCACCATATTGATAGGAAGAGACATTTGGGAAAGAAGCAATGTGTAGCTCTCAAAGACTATACTGATTGGGTTCGAGCTAGAGCACACACTTTTCAGATGCCTTATTTACTTGAGGAGCCCTCTTTACCTATTGCTCCACCATCATCTTCCACTATTCCCATTGAGAGTAATGAGGAGCACCTAGAGCTCGTGGCTAGGATGAGATTGGAAAGGGATGCTTGGGGGAGGAATTTTCATGCTTCAGAGATTGAGAAGAAGGAGTTGAAGATACAGTTGAAAGAAAAGGATGAAATGCTTTATCTTCAAGGTGAGTGGTTGATGGAAAAGGATGATCAGATCCGTCGTCAGGAAGAGCTACTTCAACAACATGGTGAAAAGCGAAAGAGACAACAAGAGGATTTATTTTCCTCTGGTAGTCATGAAGATTCGGTTGCATGGAAAGAAGTTGCTGATAGGCTGATGGTCGAGAAGACTCATTTGAAGGATTTTTATGAAGATGAATTGGAGAAACTTCGTAGGAAGCTGCAAAGAGGAGCTGGATCTTCATCAGAAGCGTTCCCTTCTAGTTTTTAGCTTTTCTGTTGTTTTGTAATTTTGGATCTTTGAATCATTTTGTAAGCTTTTCCTTTATTAATGAAAGAATTTTGTTATGTTTTATGTTGTATTTTGCTAATGTTTACAATTAATGTCTTAAAGTTCCTTGAAAACCAATAAAAATAAAAATCATTTGCACTGCATTTCATGCATCATTCCGCATTTTGGTCTTGCTTCAGAGAGTATTCCCGAGGTCTTATTCGGTGTTCTTCATACAGAATCAAGCTGTCTCATCGGTATAACACTCGAGCTAACTCCAAGAAGAAGATGGAAGGTCTTGAACAAGAGAATCGTGAGCTATGTGAAGAGGTTGTTACTTTGAGATCCGGTGTGGAGCGTCTCACTGCTCTGGTTGAGACATTGATGGCTACTCAGAATCAGAATCAAGTTCCTCCTCCCAATACCCAAGCTCAGGGTCAGGCCACTGCGATTTCTGAAATCGCTACTACAACAATTCTTACTGTTCCTGTTGCTGCTACTCAGCAACGTATGCCTAATGGATATCCCTGGGGTATGCCTGAAGGTTATCTGTCTGTTCCTGAGATAACTTATCCTTTGACTGCTATCATGGTCAACACGTCTTATATTGTTCATACCGGTCCTTTTGTCCCAGAGCCCATTTATGATGTTGCACCGAGTGAAGGTTTGGGTATTCACGACAGAATGGATGGTTTCCAATATCAGTTTGAAGAATTGCAAAAAGAGATGAAAGCCCTGCGTGGGTAAGAACTGTTTGGAAAGAATATGCATGATCTCTGCCTTGTTCCCAATGTGAAAGTACTTGCTAAGTTTAAGTTGCCTGAATTCGAGAAGTATAATGGAAATTCCTGTCCTCAGGCGCATCTGGTGATGTATGTAAGGAAGATGTCCACTCACACTAATGATCAACGTCTGTTGATCCATTATTTCCAAGACAGTTTGACTGGAGCTGCTTCTAAGTGGTATATGGGCCTTGGTAGCACCCATATTCGCACTTTTAATGATTTAGCTGAGGCGTTTGTGAAGCAATACAAGTATAATATGGACATGGCTCCTGATCGAGATCAGCTGCGAGCTATGATGCAGAAAGAGAAGGAATCCTTCAAGGAATATGCTAAGAGATGGCGTGAGGTTGCCGCCCAAGTGATTCCTCCGATGGAAGAAAAAGAGATGACTAAGATCTTCCTGAAGACTCTTGGCCCATTTTACTAGGAAACGATGATTGCAAGCGCTCCCGTAGACTTCACTAAAATGGTGGGTATCGGTGTTAGACTTGAAGAGGCTGTGCAAGAAGGTCGTCTGGTTCAGAATGACAATCCGTCTGGTGTTGCGAATAAGTATGGTTCTTCTTTTCACAAGAAGAAAGAATCAGATGCTAATGCTGTTTCTCATGGGAGGAATAGTTGATCCAGAAATCAACCTCAACAAGTGGCGTCAGTGACTCCTGTTGTGAATTCAGTGCCTTTAGCTCCTGTTAATCAACAAACAGCGAGACAGAATCCGTATCCTCGAATTAATTTTGATCCTATCCCCATGACATATACAGAATTGTATCCTGCTCTAATTCATAAGAAGTTGGTTCAACCAAGGTCACCACCTCCTGTTCCAGAGAAACTCCCTTGGTGGTACAAAGCTGATGCCACTTGTGCTTTTTGTCATACCCCAAAATTTACCCATCATATTTCAGTCCATATGACTATCAAATGATCAAAGATCTCCAATCGCTCAAAACTACCTATCTCCTAAACAAGTGCCTCTGAACTAGGGTTTTGCTTTTCTCAAAGGAGACTCAGGTTCTGAAACCTCAAAAGGATCCCATGGCCTCTCATATTCTTCAAAGGGTCCTCTTGCCATTTTTCACGCTCTGACTCATAAGATTGCTCACTCAATGGCCCAAACGATCAATAATCGACTGGTTGACCTAAAAGTCAAACTATGGTCAAAGTACAGTCAAAACTCTTGATTTTTTCTAAACAACCTTATTTTGAAATATCATTCATCATTTGATCAAGGATTGATCATGATTCATCAAGGAAAGATCAGAAATCAACAAAACCTAAAGTTTCCAAATTAGGGTTTTCTAGAAGAAAGTCAACTGAACTTTGACCAGCCATAACTTCCACATGGAACATCAGGAATTTCCCATCCAAAGCTCATTTAGAAGGAAATTGAATTCTCTACAAATTTGTCTCTCACAAGCCAAGTCTAAAAATGCTTCATTTAAGAGATATGGTCCAAAACATTACATGTCCTTCTAGAAGCTCGCAAAAAAGCTGTTTTGTGTCAGGAGCTATATCATCAAGATAAAATCCTCAAATGGAAAATTCATGAAACAAATAAGATTCAAAGTCATATAACTCCTCCATACATTAAAAATTGAAGTAGAAATGCCTTTTCAAAGTTGGACAAATTTGGGTGAAATTCATGAAACAAATAAGATTCAAAGTGGATTTTGTTGCAAAGAGGCCCAACTTTTTATGACCTAATCTTGTTCCCCAAGTCATCAAAGATACTCAATCTCAAAGCCACGAATTTTTTATGAATATTTGATTTTATTTGAATTTTTATTCATTTAAAAGGTGATTTAAATCAAATAAATGATGAAAAATACAAGGAGATTTGATTTTCTTTGATTTCCAATCAAACTTAATCAATTAAACATCATATATTTCGTGCACAATAACCTTGGTGAGATTGGATTGAGATGGATCAAAAATAGAAAGATTATGTGCAAGATTTGAATCAAATATTTTTCTAATGAAAGCAAGATATTTCTCCATGCTATTAGACCTAATTCCCTCTTATATATATAGCCAGCACATTCAGCCATGAGGGAACGAAAAAATTGGAGAAAAGATTAGGGTTACAAGTCTCTAAAATATTGAAGAAACTAGGGCACGAGTGAAATTTGAATCAAACGACTTTCAGAGCATACCATCACTTCCATTCTACTCCTGAAGTGTTATAGAGTAAGTCCAGGTAATGTATGATCTGTAATGATATCCAAAACCTATGCATCGCAATCACCATGTTTGTTCATAGTTTCAAAATCTGTTTTTTGCGTGTCTTGAGGTTTTAATGTGATTTGTTGATATCAACAAGTTCCTGGCGCTATTTAGCGATGGTTTGAATCATTAACCCGAAGTCTTGAAGCCCGGAGCGTGTTACACCATTGTTAGGTTTTTTAAAGCCAAGCTTTCGGTTTCCTTCATTTAGGACGTTTCAATATCAAACAAGAATACCACGGTGTTCATGAAGACATGTAGACTCGATCTGGGCTATTTGTTTTTGCGTTTATGACTGTTTTTGCAAGTTTAAAGATCGTGATCTATTTGCTACGAAATATATGCAGAATTCGCAGCTAAAGTCGAAACAAAATCGTAGCAAATTCTGGGGCTGGATTGATGGAGAAGATGAATAGTTGCTTTGACTCGTGGACCCGGCGTGGGAGCTGCTGAGTGGTTGGTCAATAAGTCTTCCACTACTCTCCTAACCTCATTGGTCCGTAAGTATGCACGTGGGGCCAAGCTGAATTACTTTTGACTTTTCCCATGTAACTGAATATTCGTTATTTCATTTATTTGTTGAGATTAAATATCAGCCAATTAACGTAGCAGGGATGGAAAAGCCACATGAGTCATCATCTCATAGACCTGGGTTCGAGCCAGGCATGAGACATTAGTTTTTTTGTCTAATAAATCCATTGCAGATCCTACACACGCAACCAGCGCTAGTTCACCATACAACTTCACATCTCAGCCGTACGATCCTATCAAGGCCGGATCCAACATCCAGCAATCTTGCAAGTCCACCATGGTCCTCTTCAGCCAACCACACCGAATCAAAGATAAGCTTTTCTAATTTTTTTGCATAAATTCCCTTTAGTTTGTTTATTTATTTCTTTTAGTTTAATATTTGTTTATAATTTTTTTTATAATTGCAAAAAATGTTTTTTATAATTATTTATATTTAATCGAAAACTCGATTTTTCTCATAACCTTAAAAATAATTATTTTCTATATACAGTTGTCTTTCATATTTGCTTTTAATTAATTAATTAGAGTTAATCCCGTAAATTATTTGATTTTTTTAATTTAATCGAACTTTTGATTTTCTTAATTCTTAACAATGTTAAATTGTCTTTTTGTATATAAACTAATTATTTTAAACCCTGATTTTATTTTAACTATTTTTCATCATGACCACCAATCAATGTTCTCCCTTAACCCTAAAAATTCCATTACTGGTAGGTGTTTTCCATTAACCCTATTACTTGTTTCTTCTATTAACCCTGGTTAACTTTTGGCACATTCAGGGTTTGCCTTTTGCCTTGCCTTTTATTTGTTTGCCTAAATTATTACCATTTTAATTTTTGATCTGCCACGTTATAATTGTTGAGGTCTTTAATGCACTAACATCTTTCTTCTTCGTGGCTAATTTTCAGGATTAACCAAGATTCTTCAGCCACGCGCCATACCAATCGAAAAGCTAAGTTTCTAACTATCTTTTGTTTAAATATCATTTTAATTTTTTATTTTTTTTTTATTTTTCCCTTTTGATTAAAATAGGGTTTGTTCCAATCGCCAATGAATTTGTAATGCACTCACCCTCATTTATTTCCCTTTTAACTTTCAGGATTGATCAAGATTCGAGAAAATCAAGGCATTCAAAGATGTTTATACTAATTATTGTTCCCTCTTATTTTCTGTCTTTTATTTCCCCTTCCCCGCAGGTGTTTATTGTAATAGCGTAGGACTATAAAACTGTTTTACTTTTGTGTTGTGGTTAGTAACCCTAGGGAGTGCAACCCTGAATTGAACATAGAATCACTAATTATAAGATAAATATTCGAATTGAATCACATGATTGTGCCACACACACACCTTTAGGATAATTCCTCTTGTTGCCTTGTTGCCTTATTACCGTTGCCAGTTGCCTCTAATTATACTAAATAATAGTCAAGTCCCTCGATTCCGAGGATGCCTAAAGCAAGGTTTTCTAAAGAGATTGAAAATCATCTAGTCCCTCGAAGTTGCCTCGGTAAAATATTATTGTCCCAATTGCTAAGGTATCCTCGCATGATGCCTAAAAAGATCAATGCCTATTATATCCTTCCCTTAGACTACCTTCCCTCTTTATGGCAAGGGACAGTCTTATGGCAAACGATACTTTTCTCGATGACCCTTAACATCCAATTGAAAGACTTCCTGCCCTCTCATGGTATGGATATACCCTTTCACCCTGAAAAGCTAAAAGAACAAATTTCAAAACTTAGGGTAGTTGCTACTAATTGCTTGCTCTAAATTCAAAAGCTTTTTCCCACTCTTTTCAAAATCAAATTCAAAAAGACTACGCTTATTCACAAGTTAAAGTTCTTCTTCGAAATCTTTTCTTATTCACACACGACACTTCAAACATTTCAAACAATTTAAAAGTGAGCTGAGCAATTAAGAGCCCATGGATAACCATGGATACAAAGGGTGCCTTACACCTTCCCTTTGTATAAATTACCCCCCGAACTCAAAGTCTTTTCGAAAAAGGTTTTTTCTGTTATTTTAGCCTTTCTATAAATTGGATAAAATAAAAGTCGGTGGCGACTCTTGCTATCTGTAACATTTTCTTTAAAAGTCAGTTCACCGTATTACAGAACTGGTGACTCTAATGGGGATGCTTCCGAATAAAAGAGGGGTTACCTTAGAGCTAGGATCACTTTAAATTTGTTTGACTTGTTTGCTTTATCTTTAAAGGCTATTTTGGGTATTCATATGTGTGAAAGATCCTACACCCGGATCTAGTGTACCTTAGGTATGTGGCAAGAGACCAGGGAGGCTGTACGACATGTATCATTATGGTTGAAGTGGTGGCCACCGTTAGTGCGACGCTTTGGTTTGTCCTGATGGCCCTTGAATATGATTGAGGAGATGTTTGGCTACTGCGTGGTGTCATAAGCACTAATTCTCCCTTAGAACCTTAGTTGAATTTGACTTTGGCTTATAGGAAGTAGCGAGATAGCTGGCTTTGGATTCCTGACTAAAGTCGGTTGATACTCGATGCTACACTCATTGAGATTGGGCTCTAGGGATGCTTTTGGCTGGCCGATCGAGTGCCAGGTTGAGACAATGCCCGCAAGAAAGATCAGGGATATGAGCACCATAGAACCCGTTTACTATTCTAGGACAGGTTGAACCAACTAAACTTCAGTGGAGAGGGTACTTACCTATGGACTCCATACAAGCCTTTAAACCTAAGGACTCTTGTGTGACTTGTTTGTGTTTGCTACTAACACTTTGGTTTTCTTGCAGGTTTTCTTGTGGGACTCACTCGTCCTTACTATCTTACGCTTTACCTATTGTGTTGCATTCGCATAACATCATGACATCATAATATAGCATGTCAACTAACCCTTTCAAGGATCTTAGGGATTTAGGGCGCACAATTTCAGGTGCTCTTATCAAGGACTAAATTCCTATCAAAGGGCAGGAGGATTTATTTTCCTCTCGCCATATACTTTCAAACTCAGAAACGAGTATCCAGAATCAGAGGCAGTGACCCACTCGATATGGTGAGCTTGATCCCCGTAGAAGAACATCCAAGAATCAGAGTTCTTCGAACAAAGATGCGACCAAATCATTCTCTAATGTCGCAAACTAAATTCTTTAAAGATCCTTGAAAACATGGTATTTGCATTCATAACATTTGCATAGCAGGTTCCCGCCATAGGTCTCTCTTCCTCTCTCTCTGTTTATACATGAGGTCTCTCACCCTCTCTCGCTGTTTATACATGCACAAATGGATCTCGAGCAATTAGTCAAAAATATTCAGGCTCAGAACAACCAGTTCCAATAGATGATCCTTTACTTGGCCAAGGGGCAAGAAGAATTGAAGACACTTCTGATCAAGAAGGAGAAGAATCAACATAGGAATCAAGGTAGTCAAGATAATCGGAAATCCAAACCTAGGCGATCATTTACTACGTTGCACATGCCGCTGTCTCAAGTTCTACAACAATTGCTCAATCAGAACTTGATAACCCTATTGCCTCCATATTCGGTTCCTGCCAACCCTGCTCCTGGGTACAAGTATCATGCGAGATGTGCTTATCATCCGAATAGTCCTGGTTATGATACATAGGATTGTGGACCATTGAAGCATAAGATCCAAGACTTAATCGATGACAAGATCATTGATTTCAATTCACCTGAGGAACCTCATATGGCTAATGATGTGCACAATCAGAAGGGTCGTAATGAACGCAACCAATCTGTTGGGGCAGTTCTGATCTCTACACCAGTTCCACAACAACGACGCAAGCCAGAGACACATAAGCGTCAATTCACCAAAATTAACATGTCATTAGATCAAGCATTACGACATATGTTGAAGATCAAATTGATTACTCTGAGGGACCCTCCTAATACCCACATGGTGATCACTGCCCCCTGCCTAATCATGACAAGTCTGACTAATGTCTAGAAGGATGGATTGTTGGGTCATTAGCTTTGCTTTCATTTGCAATTTAAATCCTATTTGTTTAAACAATCGACTTATGATAGACATTATTTGTTTTAATAATCATCATCAGTGCATTGCATATGTTTGTCTTGAATAAATTATTTTGCTATCACTCATTTTAAATTGTGTCTTTACTTTGCATATGTTTTGTGTTTATTCAACTCCTGCTAAGCTGTAAGCTTTTTGAGGGAGGATGACGAAAATGATACTGCAACCTCATACAGTATGCTTTTGAACGGACTATGCTAACGATGTACAAGCATTGTTTCAATTCCTAAACAGTGGAGATATAAGGATGTTAATCCCTTGTCAACCCCTTTGAGCCTAAGGTGTAGAAGTCTTCTTTCTCATACAGATTAAAACCCTTAATCATAACCTGGGGCAGGGTAGCTGCTCAGTCAACTCAATTATACTAGCTGCTGTTTACACAAATAATGATGGTTTCCCGTAATCATTAAGTCAGGCAATCAACATCTATCAAAAGAAAAAAGCTATTAAGTCAAAACCTATGAAGGGGACTTATCAAAAATTGAAACATCCCGCTGACTGTAATCTCAAAATAAACAGTTCAGGCAAAAGTTAGGGATAACAAAGTCAAAAAGGAGGTTGCTAAAAATCCTCGACAAAAGAAAACATTACAAGAAAGATGGCTGTCTGTCCAAATAAACTGTCGGTTACTTTAACCATCATCAAAATGTTACAACTTCAAGCTTTGCTAAAGCTTAAACGCAAAAGTTAACTGAGCATAGGATCGAAGAACATCACGAAGATTGGGAAGGGTACAAATAAACTTTGAGCCTTTATCCTTTGTTTCTTAAACCATGAACCAAGCCACATTACAACCCTTGAAAGTCCTAACTGAAGCATGGTTAGTTCGAAAGCATAGTGTCACAAAAAAGGTATCCTGACTCCTTAAGGTTTACCATAAATGCTGAGTTGATATTTCGTCTTTTACAAACATCATGTTTTTACGCTTTTACATCTCCTGTTTTAATGTTTTTCAAAAAAAAAATCAAGACAGACATACGCACTGCATCTCGTGAATTCATTATTAAACATATTTTGCTACATAATTTCGAATGTTAGCATCAGGAAGAATTTGCACATGGTACAACTAATGACTAAAATTTATCCTGACAGACAAAACCACTTCAGAAGCAATGTCTCTTATGTATACAAGGGGCATGACATGGTTTACCCAATCAACCTGGGGCAGTCAGGTCAAGATTCCGAGAATCTCTCAAGATTCCAAGAATCTCTCAAGATTCCAAGAATCTCTCAAGATTCCAAACAACCAGGGGCATACACCCAAGTGGATCTGCAGCTACTTCCTAATCAGCATGGGGTATCATCCTAAGTCTATGATTACTAGGGGCATGTCACCCATAGTACACACCTCATAAAGTCCTCGCAAGGCGAATCTCTTCAAATTCCCTAATAGCAGGGGCAAAGTTATGCAAAGCCTATTTGACACTTCAACCAACACTCATTGGTGTGTCCCAATCAATACAAATCCAGGAATGACAGTTAATATAATACTGGGGGCAACGTTTAAGACGTCCATGCTTTCCCACAAAGCCGGTTTCATAGGATCATATCCCCACAGAGTAATCATTAAGAAGATATCTTCAAATGTCCTCGTCCCAACAAAGACTTAGTTCCTCAACTGAGTTTACATCTTCGACACTGCCGATTCAACGATACTTCTCTCCAAACAAGATTATCCATATCTTTTATCCCCGGCCAGGGCACATCAAAATCAGGCATTCAAACTGCTTTCATCCCCAAGCAGAAATCATAAATCCCCAGCTGAGCATCTTCAAGACAAGATCAGACATCAAAATCACATGATATAGAGATTTATTTTCTCAGTCAAGAAAATCACTCAAGATAGCATAAATCATATTCATGCACCATATATCATATACATATCCATGCATTGCATATAGCGTCTCACACAAGTCTCTCATTCATTTTGAGAGACTCATCACATAATATATGCATCATGACAATCCATAAAGACTAACTTTACCTTTTTCAGGATACAGTAACAAGTAGATGAACAATATCTCTGATCTAATTCAGTTACTGCGAACGGTACTGACACGATCAACATTCAAAAGATATAATTATATCATCACGAATGGTGTAGACACGATCATCTTCTAAGATCTAATTCAGTTGCTACGAACGGTACTGACACGGTCAACATTCAAAAGATCTAATTCTATCATCACAAACGGTATAGACACGATCATCTTTCCAAGGTCTAATTCAGTTACTACGAACGATACTGACACGATCAACATTCAAAGGAAGAGACAGACTTAATCATGACACTCAACTCAAAAAATAACGCGACAATGGAGTCACAACAATGGAGTCACGACAATGGAGTCACGATAATGGAATCACGACAACTGAATCACGATAATGGAATCACGACAACTGAGTCACGATAATGGAATCACGACAACTGAGTCTCGATAATGGAATCACGACAACTGAGTCACAACAACGAAGTCACGACAACTGAGTCACGATAATGGAATCAAGACAACTGAGTCACGATAATGGAATCACGACAACTGAGTCACAATAATGGAATCACGACAACTGAGCCACGATAATGAAGTCACGACAACTGAGTCACGATAATGGAATCACGACAATAGAGTCACGAAAATGAAGTCACGACAATTGAGTCACGATAATGGAATCACGACAACTGAGTCACGATAATGGAATCACGACAACTGAGTCACGACAATGAAGTCACGACAACTGAGTCACGATAATGGAATCACGACAACTGAGTCACGATAATGGAATCACGACAACTAAGTCACGATAATGGAATCACGACAACTGAGTCACGACAATGGAGTCACAACAATGGAGTCACGACAATTGAGTCACGACAATGGAGTCACGATAATTGAGTCACGACAGTTAAGTCACATATCTAATCCCGGTATTCAGTTCAGAAACGATCATGACAATATGGTCATGACGACGGAGTCACGACAATGGAGTCACGACAATACGACAATGGAGTCATGCCAATAGAGTCACTACAATCAATTCACTTCATACTCTTCCTGGATGGCATCTCTAAGCCCATCTCCAACAAACACTTCTCAATACCCTGAGCTCGGATATAGTCTAATAGACGAGTCATTCTGATTCTCATATTATCAAAACCAAGTGGCATCTTTAAAGCCCATTTCAGTCTCAATATCATGAAGGCGTCTTTAAGCCCATCTCCGAACAAGTCCCTTCACCATCAGCAAGGGCAAATTTCTTGGTATTCTAGTGTTCAATCCTCTTCCACCTTCGGATTTCGACAGACACACAAGCCAATCTACACCCTCAAGTGTAAGAAGATTGAACAAGGCAGCTGTCATACCCCAAAATTTGCACATCATATTTCAGTCCATATGACTATCAAATGATCAAAGATCTCCAATCGCTCAAAACTACCTATCTCCTAAACAACTGCCTCTGAACTAGGGTTTTGCTTTTCTCAAAGGAGACTCAGGTTCTGAAACCTCAAATGGATCCCATGGCCTCTCATATGCTTCAAAGGGTCCTCTTTCCATTTTTCACGCTCTGATTCATAAGATTGCTCACTCAATGGCCCAAACGATCAATAATCGACTAGTTGACCAAAAAGTCAAACTATGGTCAAAGTACAGTCAAAACTCCTGATTTTTTGTCAACAACCTTATTTTGAAGTATCATTCATCATTTGATCAAGGATTGATCATGATTCATCAAGGAAAGATCAAAAATCAATAAAACCTAAAGTTTCCAAATTAGGGTTTTCTAGAAGAAAGTCAACTGAACTTTGACCAGCCATAACTTCCACATGGAACATCAGGAATTTCCCATCCAAATCTAATTATCAAGGAAATTGAATTCTCTACAAATTTGTCTATCACAAGCCAAGTCTAAAAATGCTTCATTTAAGAGATATGGTCCAAAACATTACAGGTCCTTCTAGAAGCTCGCATAAAAGCTGTTTTGTGTCAGGAGCTATATCATCAAGATAAAATCCTCAAATGGAAAAAAACTTCCAAAGTGTCTTGTAGAGGACATCTTGAGGTTTCCAAAAAGTCCTAGAACTCCTCCATACATTAAAAATTGAAGGAGAAATGCCTTTTCAAAGTTGGACAAATTTGGGTGAAATTCATGAAACAAATAAGATTCAAAGTGGATTTTGTTGCAAAGAGGCCCAACTTTTTATGACCCAATCTTGTTCCCCAAGTCATCAATGATACTCAATCTCAAAGCCACGAATTTTTGATGAATATTTGATTTTATTTGAATTTTTATTCATTTAAAAGGTGATTTAAATCAAATAAATGATGAAAAATACAAGGAGATTTGATTTTCTTTGATTTCCAATCAAACTTAATCAATTAAACATCTTATATTTCGTGCATAATAACCTTGGTGAGATTGGATTGAGATGGAGCAAAAATAGAAAGATTATGTGCAAGATTTGAATCAAATATTTTTCTAATGAAAGCAAGATATTTCTCCATGCTATTAGACCTAATTCCCTCTTATATATATAGCCAGCACATTCAGCCATGAGGGAACGAAAAAATTGGAGAAAATATTAGGGTTACAAGTTTCTAAAATATTGAAGAAACTAGGGCACGAGTGAAATTTGACTCAAACGACTTTCAGAGCATACCATCACTTCCATTCTACTCCTGAAGTGTTATAGAGTAAGTCCAGGTAATGTATGATCTGTAATGATATCCAAAACCTATGCATCGCAATCACCATGTTTGTTCATAGTTTCAAAATCTGTTTTTTGCGTGTCTTGAGGTTTTAATGTGATTTGTTGATATCAACAAGTTCCTGGTGCTATTTAGTGATGGTTTGAATCATTAACCCAAAGTCTTGAAGCCCGGAGCGTGTTACACCATTGTTAGGGTTTTTAAAGCCAAGCTTTCGGTTTCCTTCATTGAGGACGTTTCAATATCAAACAAGAATACCATGGTGTTCATGAAGACATGTAGACTCGATCTGGGCTATTTGTTTTTGCGTTTATGACTGTTTTTGTAGGTTTGAAGATCGTGATCTATTTGCTACGAAATATATGCAGAATTCGCAGCTAAAGTCGAAACAAAATCATAGCAAATTCTGGGGCTGGATTGATGGAGAAGATGGTTAGTTGCTTTGACTCGTGGACCAGGCGTAGGAGATGCTGAGTGGTTGGTCAATAAGTCTTCCACTTCTCTCATAACCTCATTGGTCCGTAAGTATGCACGTGGGGCCAAGCTGAGTTACTTTTTACTTTTCCCATGTAACTGAATATTCGTTATTTCATTTATTTGTTGAGATTAAATATTAGCCAATTAACGTAGCAGGGATGGAAAAGCCACAGGAGTCATCATCTCATAGACCTGGGTTCGAGCCAGGCATGAGACATTAGTTTTTTTGTCTAATAAATCCATTGCAAATCCTACACACGCAACCAGCGCTAGTTCACCATACAACTTCACATCTCAGCCGTACGATCCTATCAAGGCCAGATCCAACATCCAGCAATCTTGCAAGTCCACCATGGTCCTCTTCAGCCAACCACACCGAATCAAAGCTAAGCTTTTCTAATTTTTTTGCATAAATTCCCTTTAGTTTGTTTATTTATTTCTTTTAGTTTAATATTTGTTTATAATTTTTTTTATAATTGCAAAAAATGTTTTTTATAATTATTTATATTTAATCGAAAACTCGATTTTTCTCATAACCTTAAAAATAATTATTTTATATATACAGTTGTCTTTCATATTTGCTTTTAATTAATTAATTAGAGTTAATCCCGTAAATTATTTGATTTTTTTAATTTAATCGAACTTTTGATTTTCTTAATTCTTAACAATGTTAAATTGTCTTTTTGTATATAAACTAATTGTTTTAAACCCTAATTTTATCTACTTAATATAAATGTAAAGTTGTCATGATGACAACTTTTGACAAAAACCCTAATATTTGCTTATGTGTCATGTTATCATAGCCTCGTGCTTATGTGTCATCATCACAAAATTCTACCATAAAAAATATATCAATTAAATATAATAATAATAATAAGAATTATATTTAATTTTTACATTAACTCAAATTCTTCCAAATTACTCATGTAATGATAATAACAATATTTTATTATTTAATATTTTGTAACTCTTAAATATATTTCAATTATAAAGTATAAAAATATTAAATAATTATATTTATTATTATTAATTTTATGTATCATAACTAAGTAATGAATTGTGACTAATAATAATAATAATCATAAAACTATGAATAATAATAATAATAATAATATAATAATAATAATAATAATGATAATAATAATAATCATATTTCTATTCCAATTCTAACTATAATTTAGAAAAATATAACTTATAAAAATTTGCATTCCTATACCAATTTTAATGGTATCTAATAAAATAGAAATAAAAATTATAAAATCTAAATTTAATATATAAGTTTGGGATATATTTATTTCTTATTTATAAATTTATAGTAGACTAATTTTAAGTTTTTCACAATAAAATTAATGAACTTTTAAATAATATTTTATTATTTAATATTTTGTAACTCTCAAATATATTCCAGTTATAAAGTATACAAATATTAGATAATTTTTTTATATGTATGTATTTTTAAATTTATATTTTTAATATTATTTTATTATTTAATAATTTTTAAATCTCAAGTATATTCTAATTATAAAGTATAAAAATACTAGATAAAAAAACTTTTATATTTATATATTTTTAACCTTTATTTGTAATATACCATTTTTTTTATTTTTTTCTATAATTCTAATTATATAGCATTACATTACGATTAATTTTAAATAAAAAATAAAATTAATTTAATATATATTTTATATATATTTACATAAACCACAAATAATAATAAAAAATAAAAAAGAATAAAAAATAAATAATAATAAAAAATAGTAATAAATATGTTTATTATTAATAATTTTATGTATCATAACTAAGTAATGAATTATGACTAATAATAATAATAATCATAAAACTATGAATAATAATTATAATATTAATTAAAACAACAATGATAATAATAATAATCATATTTCTATTCCAATTCTAACTTTAATTTAGAAAAATATAACTTATAAAAATATTTGCATGCCTATTCCAATTTTAACGGTATCTAATAAAATAGAAATAAAAATCATAAAATTTAAATTTAATATATAAGTTTGGGATATATTTGTTTCTTATTTATATATTTATAGTAGACTAATTTTAAGATTTTCACAATAAAATTAATGAACTTTTAAATTACATTATATAGTTACATAATTCATTTATCAACATTAATAAATTATTATTCTTTAAACGTTACTTTTTTAAAATATTTTCTCTTAATTATCTATTAAATGGTCCGTTTTAAAAAATCAATCATTATATAACTTTAATCCCCACCGTTTTTATTCTCCTTTCTTTAATTTTTACCGTTTTTTATTATAAAATTATTATTATTCTTTAAACGTTACTCTTTTTAAAGTTTTTTCTTAACAATCTATTAAATGGTCCGATTTATTAGATAACCACTCATTTATAACTTTAATTCCCAACATTTTTTATTCTATTTTCATTAATTCTCACCAATTTTTATTTTACTGTCTATAATTCTCATTTTAATGGTTATTGAAATTGTAATTAATATATAGTAATAATGGACATAAATTAAAAAATTAGTATTAAATATGTTAATAATTATTATATAAAAAAATTAAAAACAAATAGAATGAAGTAAAAGTGAAATGATTTTCTATTTTGTAGAATTTCTTAATTAATAAAATATATTTTTAGTAGAGTTTTATTTTGAGAATATATAATACTCAATTTTATTTATTCATATCTTTTATAATTATAAATTGTTCAATTTTTTAAATTTTCATTAAAAAATTATTTTTTTAATATTATTTTATAAATGGAAAATGTTAGATTATATAGCATTACATTACAATTAATTTTAAATAAAAAATAACATTTATTTAATATATATTTTATTTATATAAACAACTTTTTAAATTTCTCTCCAATTTTATATACTTTTTTTTTAAATAATCTATTTTTCAATTGAATTAAAATTTTATAATACATAATAATACTCAATTTAATTTATCATATTTTATATAGAAAATGATAGGTCATAACTATAATAACGTTACACCTAAAATACCAATAAATTTTATGTTCCTTTGCATTCTCCCACACCTATAAAATTCTACATAAACTCACATTATTATTTACTCAATATCTTTGATATACATTTTACAAATTCATAATTTTCTATGATTTTCACCATGATAACTTCAATATGTTTTTAGTTTCTTTTTCTTTCTATGGTTTTTTAGATAAGTTTATTTTATTATTAAATCTCATATTCAATTATTCGATTTTCATGTATAATATATTGTATATTTTTTGTTGATCAGATATGATTGAGTTCATAGTTGAAGTGAATCTAATTGAGAAGGTTACAATCAGGTATGTAAATATTGATATGATGTTTCGTTTAAGGAACGAAAGATGAATATTAAAGATCATCATTAGTCTATTTTTTTTCTTCAGATAACACTCTTCATCCAACAAAGTTATATTGGAGACCAAAACATGATTAAAGGAGCTTGAGATGACCTTGAATAAAGAAATTTCTATTATAATTTTATTTATTTTTAATGTTCTACATGTTTATGCTCATTGTGAGTTTTAAATATGTGACTTTAGTTTTATATTTTCACTTTTTTTTAGTACTCTTCGAGATTGTAGAATAGTTTTTCTTCTATTTCTTACTTTATACACATGTCTTATTTTTTTTAGCGACGTAAAAGACTATTAATTTATTATCTATGTCGATATAGGAAGCTCAAGTCACTATTACCTCGATCAATCAAATATTTAACCTCTATTTTTTTAATGATATTAATATGTATATTACAATTTTTAAATTGAGACATAAGATAGAATATTTTTATTTTATTTAGTTTATTTTAATGGAAGGATTTTAAGGGATCAATGCCATGGTGTAAAAAGTAGATATTTTTATGTGCAAATATATTAAAGATACATACCATATTCTTTAAAAAATATGTTATAGGTAAAGAAATTATTGATTAATGTTTTAAAACATGTTTATTGTATATATTTATCTTATTTTATTTTTCTTTTTTCTTGATTTATTTTGGGTATGGTAGTTTTTCAGTAATTAAAAAAACTTAGTTTTAAAAATACTAAATTCTAAAATTTTACACAAAAGAGGATAATTTTAATGTAAAAAATAAAAAATTATTTAAGAAGTTAAAAGACTTAAATGTTTAAGAAACACTTAAATTAATATGGTAAGATATAATATGATTTTAAAATAAAATATCTAGAAAATGTATGATTTTTTTTTTTTTTTTAGATTTGACATTGAATAAAAAATTTATTCGATTTTGTAAATTATAGAGTAAACACTAAATGAATAATTAAAATTTAGATTGATATACTCTTATATTATGAATTTAATTTAATGATTAATCATAAATAATCTAAATAAATAATTTAATATAATATTTTTTTTATAATATTGCATTGTTCACGTAAATATGATATATCTTTTAAATTTAAAAACATAACTGAAATTTTTTTTTACATATATTATTAAAGATTCTCATACCATTAAATAATATTTTTTATATTTAATATGATTAAAACATATTTAATTATATTATTATAATTTTTATACATAAATTATTTAATTAAAAATTATAATCAAACCCGTGCAACGCACGGGCCATATATCTAGTTTTAACTATTTTTCATCATGACCACCAATCACTGTTCTCCCTTAACCCTAAAAATTCCATTACTGGTAGGTGTTGTCCATTAACCCTATTACTTGTTTCTTCTATTAACCCTGGTTAACTTTTGGCACATTCAGGGTTTGCCTTTTAATTGCCTTGCCTTTTATTTGTTTGCCTAAATTATTACCATTTTAATTTTTGATCTGCCACGTTATAATTGTTGAGGTCTTTAATGCACTAACATCTTTCTTCTTCGTGGCTAATTTTCAGGAATAACCAAGATTCTTCAGCCACGCGCCATACCAATCGAAAAGCTAAGTTTCTAACTATCTTTTGTTTAAATATCATTTTAATTTTAATTTTATTTTTATTTTTTCCTTTTGATTAAAATAAGGTTAGTTCCAATCGCCAATGAATTTGTAATGCACTCACCCTCATTTATTTCCCTTTTAACTTTCAGGATTGATCAAGATTCGAGAAAATCAAGGCATTCAAAGATGTTTATACTAATTATTGTTCCCTCTTATTTTCTGTCTTTTATTTCCCCTTCCCCGCAGGTTTTTATTGTAATAGCGTAGGACTATAAAACTGTTTTACTTTTGTGCTGTGGTTAGTAACCCTAGGGAGTACAACCCTGAATTGAACATAGAATCACTAATTATAAGATAAATATTCGAATTGAATCAAATGATTGTGCCACACACACCTTTAGGGTAATTCCTCTTGTTGCCTTATTACCGTTGCCTGTTGCCTCTAATTATACTAAATAATAGTCAAGTCCCTCAATTCCGAGGATGCCTAAAGCAAGGTTACCTAAAGAGATTGAAAATCATCTAGTCCCTCGAAGTTGCCTCGGTAAAAGATGATTGTCCCAATTGCTAAGGTATCCTCCCATGATGCCTAAAAAGATTAATGACTATTATATCCTTCCCTTAGACTACCTACCCTCTTTATGGCAAGGGACAGTCTTATGGCGAACGATACTTTTCTCGATGACCCTTAACATCCAATTGAAAGACTTCCTGCCCTCTCATGGTATGGATAGACCCTTTCACCCTGAAAAGCTAAAAGAACAAATTTCAAAACTTAGGGTAGTTGCTACTAATTGCTTGCGCTAAATTCAAAAGCTTTTTCCCACTCTTTTCAAAATCAAATTCAAAAGACTACGCTTATTCACAAGCTAAAGTTCTTCTTCGAAATCTTTTCTTATTCACACACGACACTTCAAACATTTCAAACAATTTAAATGTGAGCTGAGCAATTAAGAGCCCATGGATAACCATGGATACAAAGAGTACCTTACACCTTCCCTTTGTATAAATTACCCCCCGAACTCAAAGTCTTTTCGAAAAATGTTTTTTCTGTTCTTTTAGCCTTTCTATAATTTGGATAAAATAAAAGTCGGTGGCGACTCTTGCTATCCGCAACATTTTCTTTAAAAGTCAGTTCACCGTATTACACTTTTCATCATAATGCTCCTGGGCATGACTTAGAGAATTGCTGGCCACTAAAGAATGAAGTTCAGAGATTGGTCCGTTCTGGTATGCTTTCCTTCCGTGATATTGGTCCTAATATGCAGAACAATCCATTGCCAACTCATGAAGCGTCTGTTGTGAACATGGTGCATGGATGCCCTGGAAAGTATAAGATTTTTCGTGTGGAACACATCAGAGGATCATTGGTAGAGATGCATGATACTCTTAGTGAATATAGTCATTATGAGCATAATCATGCTGCTTGTAGGATTTGTTCAGTCAATACTCGAGGATGTTATATTGTGAGGAGAGACTTACAAGAGATGATAGATCAAAGGCTCATTGAGATTCTGAGAGACAGAGATGAAGATGATGTCAATGTGATTGAGTCGTGCTTTGAAATTCCGGAATATGTAGAGATTGGTTATTATGGAAAAGCTGTTGTAGAGCCTCTTGTGATATGTTTGCCCGGATCTGTACCTTATAGCTCTGACAAAGCTGTGCCTTATAGATACAATGCCACCATGCTGGAAGCTGGAAAGGAAGTCGAGATTAAGCCTCTGTCTTTTGTTGAGAATATAGCAGATGTCAGTAGAGTGACTAGAAGTGGACGAATTTTTACTCATCCCTAAACAGTTGTGGATGTCCAGAAGAATCCTACTCAAGTGCCTGTGAATATTAATGATGCGACAAAAGTGAATGATGGGTCGTCTTCAGGAAAAGAGATGGATCAAATTTTGAAGCTTATCAAGATGAGTGATTATAAGATTGTGGATCAGTTACATCGTACTCCGTACAAGATCTATATAATGGAGTTGCTGACGAGTTCTCCTGCTCATAGGGATTCTTTGATGAAGATACTTGATCAAGCCTTTGTGGATCATGATGTAACGTTGGATCAGTTCAATGGGGTTGTGAGTAATATTATTGCATGTAACAATTTGAGCTTCAGTGATGAAGATTTGCCTGAGGAAGGAAGAAATCATAATTTGGCTTTGCACATCTCTGTCAGTTGCAAAGAAGACTCAATGTCTAATGTGTTGATCGATACTGGCTCTTCGCTGAATGTCATGCTAAAATCCACTCTTGCCAAGCTGTCTTATGGTGGTACACCAATGAGATTTAGCAATGTTATTGTGAAGGCTTTTGATGGGTCAAAGAAATCAGTGGTCGGAGAGGTTGATTTACCTATTTGTGTCGGACCATTTGTCTTCAAGATTACTTTTCAAGTGATGGATATTTTTCCTGCATACAGTTGTTTATTGGGACGCCCATGGATCCACAAAGTTGGGGCAGTTACTTCTACTCTTTACCAGAAGTTAAAATTTGTGAAAGATGGAAAGATGGTTGTCGTGAATGGAGAACAAGCTTTGTTGATTAGTCATCTCTCTTCATTCCATGCTATAGAAGTTGATGAAGTAGTCATTGGAACTGCATTCCAAGCTCTGTCTGTTAATGATGAATTCAAAAAGGATGAAGCTTCCACTGCCTCTTTCAAAGATGCTCAGCTGGTGTTTCAGAATGGACATTTAGGAGTATGGGGACAAGTGGTGAGTCTGCAAGAGAACAAGAATAGAGCTGGTTTGGGATTTTCTGCCTCAGGCAAGTCTGTGATGAAGCCAGAATCTGCTTTTCGTCCTTATCAGGAGATATTCCATAGTGTTGGGTTCCTACATCCGACTCCTCCAGAGGTGGACGCTATTATTGAAGATGAACCAGAGCCAGAGATGCCAAGCTTTGTGACCCGTGGAAAGATGATCAAGAACTAGATCACCATTGATGTTCCTGATTGTACTCATGTTTCAAAGTAATTTGCTTTTATGTTTCTCAAAATCCTTTCATTCTGCCCAAGATGAAAGTGAAATTGTTGGGGCTTTTTCCTATTTGTTTCAAACATTAAAATCATCAATAAAAGTCATTTTGTTTTTGCATATATATGTTTTTTTATCTTTTTTTCTTTTTCTGGAAAGTGGTAACACAAAAAACCTTTAAAAAAATGTTTTCATTCGCCATAATCTGCACGATTACATGTTTGCATATATCTTTCCTTTCCCTGAAATAATAATCACTTGTGCAGATTAATCAATAAAACCGTTGAAAGTAATGACCCTGCACCCTCTCCTAACTTTGAGTGTCATGTGTATGAGGCGGAAGAAGAAAGTGATGAATGTATTCCTGATGAGATTTCCCGACTGCTTGAGCACGAGGAAGATACCATTCAGCCATATAAAGAGCCGTTAGAAGTCATCAACTTGGGTTCTGAAGAGGATAAAAAGGAACTCAAGATTGGGGCACTGCTTGGTCAAGATGTTAAGAAGAGGATTGTAGAGCTTCTTAAAGAGTATGTTGACATTTTTGCGTGGTCCTACCAAGACATGCCTGGGTTGGACACAGATATTGTGGAGCATCGTTTGCCGTTGAAACCAGAATGTCCTCCTGTCAAGCAAAAGTTAAGAAGAAGTCATCCTGATATGGCGGAGAAGATTAAGAATGAGGTTTTGAAACAGATAGATGCAGGTTTCCTTGTCACTTCTGTATATCCTCAATGGATTGCCAATATTGTGCCTGTTCCGAAGAAAGACGGAAAAGTTAGCATGTGTGTTGATTATAGAGATTTGAATAAAGCCAGTCCGAAAGATGATTTTTCTCTACCTCACATTGACATGTTGGTAGATAGCACGGCAAAGTTTGAGGTTTTCTCCTTCATGGATGGTTTTTCAGGATACAACCAAATTAAGATGGCACCTGAAGACATGGAAAAGACAACCTTTATCACGCCATGGGGAACATTCTGCTACAAAGTAATGCCTTTTGGGTTGAGAATGCAGGCGCAACATATCAGAGGGCCATGACCACTCTTTTCCATGATATGATGCACAAAGAGATTGAGGTTTATGTGGATGACATGATTGCCAAGTCCCAGTCAGAGGGGGGCACATGGAGGATCTTTTAAAGTTGTTTCAGCGTTTGAGAAAGTATCGTCTCCTCCTGAATCCAAACAAATGCACTTTTGGTGTCCGTTCTAGAAAATTATTGGGTTTCGTTGTCTGTCAGAAAGGAATTGAAGTAGATCCTGATAAAGTCAAAGCAATTCAGGAAATGCCAACACCAAAGACTGAGAAACAAGTGAGAGGTTTCCTCGGACGTTTGAATTATATCTCCAAGTTCATTTCCAATATGACTGTTACCTGTGAGCCAATTTTCAAGTTGTTAAAGAAAAATCAGGGATGTGTGTGGAATGAAGATTGTCAGAAAGCTTTTGACAATATCAAAGAATATCTACTTGAACCCCCTATTTTACTTCCTCCAGCTGAAGGAAGACCTCTGATTATGTACCTCACAGTGCTTGAGAATTCAATGGGATGTGTGTTGGGTCAGCATGACGAGTCTAGTCGAAAAGAGTATGCAATATACTACCTTAGCAAAAAGTTTACCGAGTGCGAAACAAGATACTCGCTGCTTGAGAAAACTTGTTGCGCTTTGGTATGGGCTGCTCGCCGACTGAGACAGTATATGTTGAATCATACCACCTTATTGATTTCCAAAATGGATCCAATTAAGTACATATTTGAAAAACCTGCATTAACTGGAAGGATTGCTCGCTGGCAAATGTTGCTATCAGAATATGATATTGAATACCAAGCTCAAAAAGCTGTAAAAGGAAGTGTGTTGGCAGAGTACCTCGCTCACCAACCAATTGATGATCATCAATCTATCAAGATAGACTTCCCGGATGAAGATATAATGTATTTGAGAGCTCAAGATTGGGATGAGCCGTTGCCAAAAGAAGGGCCAAATCCTGCATCCAAATGGGGTTTAATTTTTTATGGAGATTCTAATGTTCATGGCCATGGTATTGGTGCCATTATTATCACTCCGCAAGGTTCACATGTTCCTTTCACTACAAGGATATGTTTTGATTGTACAAATAATATTGCTGAGTATGAAGCTTGCATCATGGGACTTGAAGAAGCCATTAATCTAAGAATTAAGATTCTTGATGTTTATGGAGATTCTGCGCTTGTGATTAATCATATTAAAGGAGAATGGGAAACGCGTCATCCTGGCTTGATCCATTACAAAGATTACGCCAGAAGACTATTGACATTCTTTAATAAAGTTGAATTCCACCACATCCCTCAAGATAAGAATCAGATGGCTGATGCTTTAGCCACATTGTCCTCCATGTATAAAGTGAATTTCCATAATGAGGAGCCTCAGATTACAATCAGGCATTTTGATAGACCTGCTCATGTATTTGCAGTTGAGGAATTAGCAGATGAGAAGCCTTGGTATTATGATATTAAGCATTTCCTTCAGACCCAAGAGTACCCACTTGGGGCATCAAATAAGGATAAGAAAACTTTGAGGAGATTGGCTGGCATTTTCTTCATCAATGCGGATGTTTTGTATAAAAGAAATTATGACATGGTTTTGCTCAGATGCGTGGATAGACACGAAGTAGACATGATGATGCATGAAATTCATGAGGGTTCTTTTGGTACTCATGCCAATGGATATTCGATGGCTAAAAAGATGCTTAGAGCAGGTTACTATTGGCTGACAATGGAATCTGATTGCTACAAGTTTGTAAAGAAGTGTCACAAGTGTCAAGTGTATACTGACAAAATTCATGTGCCTCCGACACTTCTCAATGTCATTTCCTCTCCATGGCCTTTCTCTATGTGGGGTATTGATATAATTGGCATGATTAAACCCAAGGCTTCGAATGGACATCGATTCATCCTGGTAGCAATCGATTATTTTACCAAATGGGTATAAGCTGCTTCTTATGCTAATGTAATAAAGCAAGTTGTGGTCAGATTTATCAAGAACAACATTATCTGCCGATATGGTGTACCGACCAAGATCATTACTGATAACGGCTCGAATATGAATAACAGTATGATGAGAGAACTGTGTGAAAGCTTCAAAATTAAACATCACAACTCTTCGCCTTATAGGCCAAAGATGAATGGAGCTGTGGAAGCAGCAAATAAGAATATTAAAAAGATTGTGCAAAAGATGGTTGTTACGTACAAGGACTGGCATGAGATGCTCCCTTTTGCTTTGCATGGGTACCGTACATTTGTTCGTACTTCAACTGGGGAAACTCCCTTTTCTCTGGTTTATGGCATGGAAGCAGTGCTCCCCGTCGAGGTTGAGATTCCATCATTGAGAGTTTTAATGGAAACCAAGTTATCTGAGGCTGAATGGTTTCAGAGCATGTTTGATCAATTGAATTTAATAGAAGAAAAGAGAATGACAGCTTTATGTTGTAAGTTATTAATAAAATAAACCCCTTTCTTATGCTTAAGTAAATTATCTTTAAATTGATTGTTAAATTATTCATCCAAAATTATATTATTACTTATCGATTATCCAAACTAAATATTAAGTATAGATTAGAAATAAAATCGGTTGATATTGATTAACGATTAATAAGTAAAAAAGAAATATAGTTATAGAGTACAAAGTGACATTAATAATCATTATACTTTTACTATAAATTTATTAACAAGAACAAAATAATATATTATGAAAAACTAAATAATATTAATAATAGTTATATTATTTATTTAGTAAAAAAAGAAAATTTTATTAAAAATCGAGTGGGGTGCATTTTTGTATTCACTGGTAATTTACAGAGGTGTTAATAGTTACAGGGCCAGCCCAACATGATTCAAGACCCGTTGGACATGGTGTGGAGGGTTTCACGATGCTACGGTGGATTGCAGGATTCTGATCATTGATCCAGATCCAATGGTCCACAGAATCATGATCTGGGACGTCGATCTGGAATATATTAATCAAACGGTCTGTCTGTGTTTTTTTCATCTTAATTTCGGATTTCATCCCATTGTAAATTTTGATTTGATTCTATTTAAGGTATGTTAATAATTTGTGTTAAAGAAATATTTGATTTTTTTTATTTAAAGCTTGCATTCCGATTTTGATTCACTGATAAATGGAATTAATTGTTTATGCCCATATTCGATTTGTTTCCGGATTCATTTTATTTGATTTTGGTTAAGAATTGGATTTGGGTGTGAAAATAAGAATTAGGATTTGTGGTGCTAAAGGGATGGCCGCGGCGGCCGTTTGGAGGTTGAAGAAGAAAGGGTTCAGAATACTAGTTTGACTAAGTCCAAATAATAGTAATAATTTTTTTTTATAAACATTTTAATATTTATTTAATGTACTGCTTAGACAAATGAAAGACATTTATTTTATAACTAATAGTACTACTATTAACAAGTTGTATTATACTAACTAATATATAAATAATAACAACGTTATGAGAACTAAATATTTTCATATAATTATTAAAATATAATTTTTTATATAATACTAATATTGATATTTAATAAGTTAATTTTAACAACTAATATCATTGACCATTAATAACAATAATATAATAATTAATATTATAATTGGTCAAATATAACTAAAATTGCTCAAGTCCTTTTTCTCGAGAAATATATATACAATTATTTAGATATCCTCATATTTTTAGTTTTTTACGTTGATTTATTATTATTATATAAAAAAACAACTCTATCCTAAAAAGAAGGATACCAAGCGCCACTCCCCCTTATTACTATTTTTTTGACATTTTTTCATTAATAAATATTTTTTTTAAATTGATTAAATTTAGAAAGTTTGTTTGTTTTCATTTTGAAAAGGTCAAATGCCATGATTTTTTTATATTATTTTTAAGATGTTTATGTAAAGGAATGGGCTTAACAATCAAAATGTTAAGCCCAATAGACACTTATTTTTAAATACACCCTTTTATAAATATTTTTAGGAATAAAATCATTACGGTAAATTTTGGGGTATGACAGATTGCTCCTCACCTTCAGTGGAACGTTGGTGTATCTTATTATATGATATCGTCAGTGGCACAGCGGTATATCTCTTTTCATACCTTCAGTGTAACGTTGGTGTATCTTATTATATGTTACCGTCAGTGGTACGTCGGTGCATCTCTTCTCACCTTCAGTGGAACGTTGGTGTATCTTATTATATGTTACCGTCAGTGGTACGTCGGTGCATCTTTTCTCACCTTCAGTGGAACGTTGGTGTATCTTGTTATATCTTCATCGTCAATGGCACGTCGATGTATTTTGTTCATATCATCAGTGGAACGCTGGTATATTTTATCGTCAATGGCACGGCGGTATATCTCTTTTCATACCTTCAGTGGAACGATGGTATATGTTATCGTTAGTGGTACGACGATATATCTCTTTTCTACCTCCAGTGAAACGTTGGTTGCTCACCTTCAGTGGAACGTTGGTGTATCTTGTTATATCTTCATCGTCAATGGCACGTCGATGTATTTTGTTCATATCATCAGTGGAACGATGGTATATTTTATCGTCAATGGCACGACGGTATATCTCTTTTCATACCTTCAGTGGAACGTTGGTAACTCACCTTCAGTGGAACGTTGGTGTATCTTGTTATTTTCATCGGTAATGGCACGTCGATGTATCTTTTCTACCTCCAGTGGAATGTTGGTAGCTCACCTTCAGTGGAATGTTGGTGTATATTGTTATATCTTCATCGTCAGTGGTACGTCGATGGATTTCTATTCATATCATCAGTGGAACGATGGTATGTTTGTTGTTAATGAAAGATTAGTATTCTGATTCTCCAATGAAAGGTGATATATTTTCTCATCCCCAGTGAAAGAGGATGCATATTTTCTCATCCCCAGTGAAAGAGGATGCCCCCCTTTTTTCTCTCATCCCCAGTGAAAGGTGGTGCTTTAACCTCTCTGGTGCAAAATGTTTTCCCCAGTGAAGTTTCTTTTCCCAGCAAATTTTCTCCAACAAAGTCTTGTTTCCCCCAGTGGAGTTCTTCCCACAAGACATTTGTTTTCCCCAGTGGAGTTCCGTTTCCCCCAGTGGTGTTCTGTTGCATTCATTAAACATTGCATTGCATCTTAGGTTCAAATATTGTGTGTTTTATATATTTAAGTCTCTTCAATCTCGTCAAAACGAAGATTTACAATCATCGTATCTCCGGATCGAAGAAACTTAAATAGGGGCATCTGTCATACCCCAATTTTTTACCCTAAGATCATACATTGGTTGTAGTTTAATCATCAATCAGGAGCACCATTGTGAAGTTATATCTTTGATACTGTGATTATCTCTGAGGGGAATCATCAAACACTTTAAGCTTTTTATTTATTTTATACTAACCAAAATCAAAAAAAATATGTATTTTGTCTCTTTTGTTCATATTTTACAAGTAAAAGATCGGGCAAAAATCAAAGCAGTGCAAGAAAATGGATTTTTGAAAATTTCACTATGGAAATCGATTTACCCATGAGGGAAATTGATTTCCCTGGGGCGAAATTCAAAAAAAAAAAAAGGAGGGAAGCATGACATCATTTTGGCACCAATTTTCTTTGATCATTTTTGTCATTTTACCAATTTTCCACCTCATCAAAATTAATTACCTTCATTAATCCCATTTTAACCTCATTTTACCATTTAAACACCAATTAAACACAAGTTAATTACCAAAATGCTAAAAGACCAAATTGCCACTACTCTTGCTCCCATCCTATAAATAGAGGTCTCTACTCTCTCATTTCACAAGCTTGGAAAGCCAACAAAACCCTTGCAATTTCTCTCTTCATCCCTACCAAATTCACCAAAGCTCTTATTCTTTCATAAAGTTTGTGAGTCACATCTTGAACCTCACAAACTTTGAGCTAAACCACCATCCATTTCACTCTTATTTCTTCAATTGTTGAGAGATCAAGATTTGTGGTGGTGATTCTTGAAGTAGATCTAAGTTTTGTTCAAGATTTGGTAATTTTCTTCATCCTTTTTCATCTATCATAATGTGATTCTTTTGTGCTTGTGTTTGATGCATCTTTGATGCTACATTGGTCCTATTTGATGGTGAATTGATGGAAATTTCGTGCTCCAATTGATATGTGATCATAAGGTGTTTGTATGTTTGTTTAAATCAAGTTTCATGCTTCATAATGCTGTTTTTTTGAAAACTGTGCGTAGCAAATCGATTTCCTCCATAGGGAAATCGATTTCCACTCTGTTTTTTGTGCCAGATTTGAAAACCTGCACTCAGGAAATCGATTTCCTCCATAGGTAAATCGATTTCCCCTGGGACAGAATGTTTTTTTTTTTGCTTTTTTATGCTTGTTTTGGCTTCCTTCTTCCTCCACTTCATTAATATCATTGGATCTAGGATGTTGATAGGTTTGAAATGAACAAATCTATAATATTAGATGAATGATATTAATGATAGTGTGAGTTGATTCTATTTTAGGCATTTTATTCTTCTTTTCCTTCTCTTTTTTTCTTTTGATCGATGAAAGTCTTAACACCTTGAGAATTCTATGGATTCTTGGTAAAGACTAGATCGTTACCTATTTTCTTTTTGTGCGGTATTGCTTTCGGAGAGTGATCTACATATCGCTTCTCTCGCATGCATTAGCACATAAAGTTTTGACCGGCCTCGTTGTAGGGTGATTTCTACATAAATCACTCGGCGATCTGCTTAACATAGCGCAATATTTCGTGTCCCGAATCAAAAAAAAAGATCAAACATGGAAGGGAATTTTATGCGGTTGATTTAAGACTTATGGAAGTTTATCGTGTAGTCGCTATGATTTTATCAAGCTTCTGATAAATTTCCATTGAATTTAAATCCGAGAACATCCTTCACTCACTATCGATCTTTCTTACTAACTTTGATAACATACTTGACAAGTTTCAAGATGGTTATCTTTAACATCTAACAATTGACTTTAATTTCCGCATTTTATTATATTGCTCTTTATATTTCTCGCTTTATCACTTTATTTTATCACTTCATCATGTTTATGTTTCCGCCATTTTCTCTTTGTCCATTTGGACGTTTATATTCCGTTATTTTCTCTTTGTCCATTTGGACGTATTGTTTATGTTTCCGCTATTTTATTTTTGTCCACTTGGACCATACTTTACTTTTATGCTACAACACTAATAAACAACAAAAATCTAAAAAACATAAGACTCTCTTTTGGACTACTGGTTACTATCCCGAGCATTTTGGAGATTCGGACTTATGGACTTACTACCTCTGGACCCTTATGACATTGTTACTCTGTTGTTGTTCTGTCTGTCTGGCATTGGATTGTTGTCTGTTTATGTGTGCAGGTATTTCCTTGAAAGCTCTTGATGGTTAATTCCAAGGCATTGAGATAAGAATTTCACCCGAAAACAGCCGTTACTCTGCCCGATTTTTGTCAGAATTTTAATGTGCTTAATGCAAAGTGGTGCTAAGATAATAAGTTCCTCTGGATCCCCAAGTGATGTATTGGTTTAGTATTGATATTCAACAGGATGGGAAATCTGCCTTGACTCTTAATGTCAAGTGTTGGCTTCTTATTTCGGTTAGACCGTTTCTTTCCTTAGCTTTTATTTTTATGCACTAGGTTAGCCTCTTCATCTCCTCCCCTTCTTAGATTTTCAAAATCTTCTCCCGTTTTCAAAACTCTTCTTATGTTTGTAAAACCTTTTTTACATCTTTCTTTAAAAATATCTTTTGCCCTTAGTGGCTTTTCTTTCAAAGTTTAGACACGATTAATTGTTGTAGTGAGTTGCGATACCCCCCATTTTGAAATTGATTGATATAATGAGATCTTTTCCGCATGAGAGAGCTAGTGGCATACTCGTTGATCTCTATCCGAGTTGGAGCCCTTCTTTCATTTGCGATGCAAAGAACTCATTTGTTCTCATGCTCAAGATCAATGGTTGAGTATTTCTCTCCGACGATGATAAAATGCTTATTCGTTTTTTTAAACGTTTTTCCCTTTTAAGATGAACTACATTAGCTCTGACTTCTCCATTGCATCGAGGAGGTATGTAGGCACAAAGCTTAATGCTTTGCCGAGATTATTTTAAAATAAAACAAACCCTTTTTTTTAGCACACACGACACAGATTTTCAAAAAGGTTTCGGTGGAATACCACAGATATGAGGGGTGCTTAAAACCTTCCCCTTGTATAATCAACACCCGTACCTGAGATCTCTTTCTTGTTTTAGACTTTGGGTTTTACGTTCTTTTTCCTTTTCCTTTGGAAACAATAAAGCGCGGTGGCGATTTCAAATGAAATAATGAGTCAAGTCAATCTAATGGCTTCGGTCTCAGAATTTCCCCGCTACACCTACTAATCCTGAAAATCGTCTTCCCATTCCAAGAGGATGGTTTAAGTTTATGTTAACAAATTTTTTTCCTCGAGAAATCAACAAAAAACGTTATATACTATGATGATCAGATTTTTATTTTTCTTCTGGTCAATCAGTATCGGATAAATCTACCTCAGACTATCTTCAACTTTCTGCAAGCCTCCATAAACCTAAAATCTCAACAAGTCTTACATACCTTTTGGGAGAGTTCTGTCAGAAATCTTATTTAAAGAAGGAATTGTTAATATTATTAGGGAAAATGGTCCTAAAAATGGTCTGGTCAAAAGAAAATGCGAAGTATTTGAAGGTTAATTATTTTCTTGTTCCTTTGTCCTCCTTTGTGTTGTGAGGCTAAGATGTGTCTGTATTTTTCTTTCTTGTTTTTATGTTGTTGATTATTTGTGGTTATGATTTTGTATCTTTAAATTCCTGTGATCTTCCTATAATAGTATATGTAATTTTTTTCTTTTGTTTAAGGAATATTATGTATGCTTCTTGTTATTCTGTTTGTAATCTCTTATATTATTTTGTTCTTAATGAAAATGTCTATGTGTTTGTGTTTTCTCTATCTGATCTCTTTTGCTTAGTCAAAGTTAAAATCAATTAATCATTTCTTAAACTTTTTTACTATGACAAAAACAATGAGAAAGTCATATGTCATTTTGATGAAATCCCTTAAAATCTGCTAAAAGAATTTAAAATGTAATTATCCTAAGAAGAAAGAATTTCTAATAAGCTAACTCTGAAAAATCGCTTCTACTTGCTTTAATCAGTATTCTAGTCCTTTAAAATTTAGCTAAAAAAACCCTACTTTCTTGTAAAGTCTCAAGTTTTAGATTCAGGGGGAGTTTTTCCAAACAATGCTCAGCTAACCTTTCATTCTAAACTATAAATCTTTAACTCAGGGAGAACTTTTGCTAATCAAATGTTTGTTTTCTTGTGTATTTTAAATTCGATTATGATATTACCTTATAAAATTGTTACATTAAAATGCATGGTTTTGTCATCATCAAAAAGGGGGAGATTGTTAGAACAAGATTTGTTTCTACATTTTATCTCTAAGTTTTGATGATACCAACACATATTTCATATATAAACAATTTTGTTTCTAATGTTTTCTTGAGTGTGCAAATCAGAAAGCTCTGTATGATTTAGGACTGTTGTCTAAAAGAATCATCAGAAATGTTGTCGTCAAAAATATTACTTTCTTTCATTTCTGAACATAAGTAGTTTTATGAAATGCTGATTGTCAATCAGAATGAGGATTTCCAGTATACTTTTCAACAAGTTGCTGCTTCAGAAGTATCAAGTGCCTTTAGAAGAAACAAGGTATACAAGAAGTTGTTGCTTCAGATCAGAAACAAAGTCTACATCAGATACAAGTTGTTTCTTCTAAGATCAGACGTCAAGATATGTTTGTTAGAAGAGATGTTGCTCATTATTTTGAAGACATAGTCAAGATCAGCTGACAAGGATGAAAATTAGACATACAACTTAGTTGACGACCCTTGTTCAGATTTTTAGACGTGTTCCTCAGATATGTTGTTGCACTATTATGTGAAGAAATTGTTCTATTCTGAAAGACTCAAATATTATTGCTTGTATTGCTCATGTTGTCTCAATCATAAATAAATTATCTATTCAGATACATATTTGATCTACGAAGTTATGTGTCGTACTTCAGAAAGGCTGATGTCATTATTTCTAAAAGACAAAGTTCTATTCCTATTAGTTCTGATGTTTTTATGTTATCCTAACAAAGTAGTTTCTGAACTACTCATCAGATACATCATCAGAAGAACAAAGAAAAGAAAGTGATCTCTTCCCAACTTACTACTTTAGAATCAGAAGTACATATGTTGAAGACATGATTAAGTAACTTTCTTTAGAATATTTTGTACAACAGTCTGCTAAATAACTCACAGTTATCAAGACGTTCATACTATACAAAAGCTGTCTTCCACGCCATCATGTCAAAGCTGCAAGCTACAGGCTAAGGAAGTAACATGTTCCAATATCCAACACCTACACTTCTATTTGTTGGAAAGTAACCGTTAGCTTTTAGAAAAGACTCTTCTATCCTCACTATGAATCTTTCTCTGATGATTATAAATGAAGATCAAGACTTCAGAAGAAATGCAGTTGGAAGGTGAACAGCCAAATATGTTGTTACCTAAATAGCCAAAGTTGTGGATTGCTACTACCAAAGCCAAAGATGCTGCTAGTGCAAATACCAAAGCTGAAGATGTTACCTGTCACAAACGCTAAAGCTGCAATGCTACCATAAATGCAAAGAAGCCGAAGCTCAATCAAAGCAAAGCAAAAGTTGTTGCAACATTATGAAGCTGAAGATGAAGAGGACAAAGAAAGAAGAAAAGAATATTACTATAAGATGCAACTCAACATTTTATCATTTACATCTTCGTAGAATCTTATAAAATCAATGAGTTGTTGCTCATATCTTGCTCAACACTTTTGTGTTGCTTGAACTTAAACATTTGTGAAATCTGATTTTTAGAAGGCATTCTTGTAAACACAAACTGTAAATTAATTTCTATTAATTTTTCCTTGAGTGACTAGTCTTAGACTGTATACTCAAGAAGACGGTGAAAGTTTGTCATCATGGGAAATCTTCTTTAAGGGACCAATTGGGTCAGAATTCTGAAAGGATTCGTTGATCGTTATATCTCTTAGGTGACCAGTTGGGTCAGAATTCTTAAGGGATCACTAACAGAATTAATCAACGTGCTTTAGTTGAAAATCTTCTTTAGGGGGCCAGTTGGGTCAGAATTCTTAAAGAAGTTAATGATCATTATATCTCTTAAGGGACCATTTGGGTCAGAAATCTTAAGGGATCACTAACATAATAGATCAATGTTTTGTTGTTAGTCATTGGCAGTTGGCCCGTGCAATTGTAATCATTTTTATGATAAGTGGATTAAGTCCTTTTCTAAGGCAAAATCACCTTGGCGGGTGGACAGGACTAACCTTTTCTAAGGGGAACTTGGATAAATGAATGTGTCATCTTTCTATTTATTGCATATGCTAATGTGTATCTAAACGAATTTTTTTTCTAAGAAGGGAAAAGTTTTGAAAACCCAATTCAAACCCCCCATTTCTTGTACTTTTATCTACCTTCACTGTGATCAACAAATCATCAACATATACGCAAATTATAATCACATCTTTACTTATATTCGTCTTCACATAGACACCATGCTCGGAAACATATTTATTGAACTAACATCAAATACGAAACCATCTATGCGTTTGTTCTAAGCTCTTGGGGCTTGTTTCAAACCATAAAGTGGTTTATTCAATTTTTAGTCCCGTCCCTCTTGATTTGCCACAACAAAACCAGGGGTTATTCTACATAAATTTCCTACTCAAGTGGACCATTCAAAAACGCAAATTTCACACCCATTTGACACATCGACCAATTGTTGCAATTCGCATTGCCCACAACTAGCCTCATGGTTTCTAGCCTAGCAACAGGTGCAAACACCTCATAAAATTCAATACCTTCTCTTTGTGAAAATCCCTTCACAACTAGTCGAGCCTTATGCTTGACAATTTCACCTTTGGGATTCACCTTCACTGTGTAAACCTATCTCACGCTGATTTCCTTCTTTCGTTCCGGTAGATCAACCAACTCCCAAGTATTATTCTTATCGATCGATTCCAGTTCCTCTTTCATCATACACAACCACTTTGGATCACTTAATGCCTCTTCTGTGCTAACGGGTTCGGATTCGGCCATAGTGCAAAGTGAACAAAATCTCGTACATCATTGATTTTATTGTCCTGGAATAGTTCACAATCTTGGAGTTTCTAAGATAAACCTATTTGCCTAGTTGGTCGTCTACTGTGTTCCCCAATTACGGCTTCAACAGGTTGTTGTTCAGTACCTGCAGCAGCCTGATTTTATGCATTTTCATTGCCCTAACCGGTGACATGATTCTCGTAACCGGTATGGCCTTCTGCTACACCAGTTCCAGAAGTTTATGGTAGTAGGAAATCGTGCCCGTAACTGATTACGCCATTCTGGTAACCGGTTACAGGACCTATCAAACCAGTCCCAGACCTGCTAAATTACTTCAATTTATCAACCACGACATCTCAAATGATCACAATCTTCTTGTTATCAACATCAAAAAATTTAAAACCTCCAGTAGGGTGATAACCAACAACACATCTTCCTTGTCATCCAACTTCTTTCGAAGCTGACCCGAAACGTGTCGAAATGATATCAAATTGAAAACTCTCAAATGACTCAAGCTTGGTTTAAACCCAGACCATGCCTCTTATGGAGTCACCTTATCATGATTCTTTGTAGGGCACCTATTCAACAAATAGGCGACTGTAGAAACGAATTCACCCCACAACTCCTTTGGCAAGTCTTTTCCCTTTAAAATGCTACAAACTATGTTCATTATCGAATGATTCTTCCTATCGGCAACACCATTCTGCTGTGGCGTGTAGGTTGGCACAAATTCATGCACTAACCCCTCATCATCATAATACTTTCCAAACTCATCCGAGGTACATTCACCTCCACCATCCATTTTGAGAATTTTAAGCTTGTGAGTGCTTTGCCGCTCAACCATGGACTAAAATCTTTTGAACGCATCAAATACCTCATCCATTCTCTTGGTTAGGTATACCCACAGTTTCATACTAAATTTTTTGATAAAAGTGACAAAGTACCTATTTCCACCATACGAGTTGACTTGCATTGGACCGCACACATCCGAGTGCACCACCTCAAGGTGATGCTTGGTCCTATGACTTGCATCCTTGTTGAAACTACTATTGTGCGGCTTCCCTTGCACACACTATTCACATATCTCAGCTGGAATATTGATCTTTAGCAACATGGTTACCATGCCATCCCTTTGTAACGCATCGATGTCTTGAAAATTGAGATGTCCAAGACAGTAGTGCCACAACCACTCTTCTCGACTTACCATTGTAGCAAGACACATATGCTCCATCAGCTTCAACTCTAACTTGAAAGTTCTATTGGCAGCCATAAGAGCTTTAAGGACTAAAACCTGGTTTCGGTCCAAAACGCGTAAAATCTTGTTTTCCATGCGAATCATGTAATCCTTCTCAAGCAATTGGCCACTACTCGAGAGATTTCATTTAATTATAGGAGTTTACAACATATCTTTGATCAAGGAATGACCACTATCCCTTCTCATGATCAAAACATCACCGACCCCGTCGACACTAACGTGGTATCATCTGCGAATTTCACCTTATTCTATGTGGCTTGATTGATTTTGACAAACCAATCCTTTCTACCTGTCACATGTGTTGAACAACCAGAATCCAAGTACCACACATCATTGCCTTAGACTCCATCTAGAACTGTTACCATAACGTTTTGCTGCGAACGTGTTTCTGCATCATTTTTCGAACTGTTGTAGCTATTGTCCAACAACTTGCAGTTGTTACTGCGGCTATCCAGCAGCTTATCAGTGCCATAATTCTCTTTCGTGATCATCACCAGAAGCGTGTTATCATCATCCACATCCTATCAAGCAACCTTAGCCTCATTACTATGATTTTCCCTTGGTTTCACGTTACAATCACTTGCAAAATGACCATGTCTATGATAATTGTAACATTTCACGTTACTCTTATCAATTATCTTGGTGTTGTTGCCTTGAACACTACCTTTGGAGTTGTTCTCACCTCTTTCTCCCATCGAAATCTTCGAATTTTGTGAATCTTTTCCACCAAAATTATAGAAATTTGACGTCCCTCTTGAAGCCCATTTTCCTTCCGGTCATTTACTTTTCTTGTTGAGTCGTGCTTGCAACGCAATCTCCACTTTAGCTTTGTCATTTCCCTTTTCATCCATTCATTATTCATGAGCCTCAAGAGAGCTTTGAAGCTCCTCTTTTCTCAATGTTGAAAGGTCATTTGATTCTTCGATTGCCATTACAATGTTTTTGAATCTTGACATTAAAGAACGCAAGATCTTCGACATAAAACTCCGCTCAAAATTAGTTTCTCTGCACGACTTGATTTGATTCACCAAACGCGTAATGCGCGTTACGTATTCGATGATTGTCTCCTTTTATTCCATTTGAACTAATTCAAATTGTCACTTGTGAGTTTGTAACCTCAACACCTTTGCTTTATCATCTCCTTCATAAGCTTTCTTCAAGATTTGCCAAGCTTGCTTCGCCGAATGGCAATCGCCAACCTTTTCAAAATTTTCCCCATCAACAAAAGAATGAATCAAAAAGAGTTCCTTGTAATCTTTATTCTTTTCTTCCTTTGTGTGTAGACTTCTGAGGATCCGTAGCTTCTGCCTCAAATGGAGTAACTCCATTGTTAACCACTTCAAGAACATCTTGATAGCCAAACAACACCTTCATTTGTTTGCACCATTTATCATAGTTTTTCAAATTAAGGGTCGGAAGATTAGTGAGAACTCGATCATTGAAGATGGTGTTCATCTTTGCAGCGGATTAAGGATCACTAACCAGGCTCTTGATGCTAAATATTGGAACATACACAATGTCTTTTGGTGAATCAATGGAGAAAACAAAAAATCGGAGAAGATGAAAATGAGATAATAATAGAGAGAGAGAGAGAGAGAGAGAGAGAGAGAGAGAGAGAGAGAGAGAGAGAGAGAGAGAGAGAGAGAGAGAGAGAAATTGAGATGAGGAGAAAAATTGGCATTTACAACAAATTTTTTCACTTGAGGGTACTTATACAAGCTAAAATGTAACCATAATGGGACACAACTTAAAAAAAAGCAAAATTGCCCAAAATCAGGCATGTAACCAGTTATGCTAAAAGCCGTAACCGGTTACGCCTATGCAAACAAAAACCCATAACTGAAAAATAGTTTCCGTAACCGGTTACTCCCTCAAAAATATCAGTTCCAGCCACTTCAAAAGTGCTTATTTTTTAAGCTGCTCACATCAAATTACTCCCAGAAGCCTATACAATGCGTTTGAATTATTATGCACATCCAATAATTTGATATGTTATATATATATATATATATATATATATATATATATATATATATATATATATATATATATATATATATATATAAAGTTTTTACAAGAATTTAAGTCTACTATTTTTTATAAATCGAAGAGGGCAAATGAAAATTAAATAGGTTAGACTATAGATATGTATTTACTATGTCAAATTTATTTCCATCTTAAATAGTCGTCCTTCACAATAATGTTAAGAGTACTAGTTTACATTTTAAAACCAATATTATAAATGTTATGACATTTAAAATACTTTATTAAAATAGTTTTAAAAAATTTCATAACTTTTTTTAATATATTTGATCTAGAGGGTGATCAGAACCAGAAGGTGGGCCAGAGACGTCTCTATGGTGTTGGTGATGGGGAGGAAAGGGGGTGTACCTACAAGGCACTCTGACGAGCAAGTAAGTAGGAGCAGATATACGTTTTAGTGATTCAAGGGTATGAAATTGTGTTACCTGACCCTCTCAAATGAGAGGATTTTAATATTGTCCCCCAGCGCTTGGCCATTGGTCTATGTTTTGGGATGGATCATGGATCTATGCCCAAAAGTGTGACTTCCAAGATTCTAGGAGTATGTTTAGGAATCCTTGGAGGCTGTCCAAAACTAGCTGTTGGTCGGGCAGAAAATTATCTCTAGTTGACAAAGATGTCTAGCAAGCAGGGGTCGTCTATCCTTGGCTGAGGAGCAGAGTGGTCGTCTTGCCGTAGGTGTAAGGGTAAGCTAGGTAGAGTGTAGCGAAGATGTATTATCCTCGGACCATATGGAGGCGTGTCCCCGACGACCGGGAAAGGGAGATGACGCTCTTACTGCCCTTAGGTTATTGGGCCAAGGTTATTGGGTCGTCCTGAGGAAAGATATGGGTTGGGCCACCACTACCCGTCGGGCTAGTCCAGAATAGGAGCCCCTTAAGTCATTGCTCAAAGCGTGGGAGTAATGACTTAAGAGCAAGCCCTAATTCGAGAAAGAATGTACGGGGACGATACCTGTTTTCTGAAGAGGTTATATTTTTCTGTTCATTTGAGGGAGGAAGATCGTCAAGGAGATTAATCGCTATCGAGGAGGTACCATTGGCGGGTAGGTGAATAGCTGAAGGGAAACGAAAGGGTGACGTCGCGTGCGTGCGTCGAGCCACGTGATGTCATAAATGTGTAATGATGGCTAGTTTAGACTAGGCGCGTGTTCATACACGCGTTGTGGGGGCTCTCTATAATTAGGAGGAAACACTACTCATTTTCACTTTCATTTCTCACTCTTCTCCAGATTTCTGCCCGTAGCTTACTGACGCGATCTCCGTCGTATACCACCTGTGAGAATTTCGACCACCACCAGTTTCCTTCCGACCACGTAAGTACTTTCATTTTTTCTACCTTTTTCGTTCTAGCTTAGATTTTTTGTGTAAAATGCATTTGATTAGGGTAAGAAATACGTAGATTAGGAACTTTCTCGGTGGATTGTTGGCGTTTGACAATGTTTATGCCATTTTTAGCGCCGTTGCCACCCAGAGGGCCCCTTGTAGTCCTGAGGATCACGGGTCATGTCCTCTTTCTTCTTGTCTCCTCGACGAAATGTCGAGGGGTCTTCGGATCTTGATGATTTAGCGCTCTCTTAATGCCGAGAATCACGAGCGATATTGGCCGCCTCCTTCTCCTTGTATTGGATATATGCATGTACTTTGAGGAGGAGGGTGTCTAGAGAAGCGGAAGTCTTTATGCCTACCGCCTTGGCAAAGTCGCTACACGGGCGTAGGCTGTAATTCCCCGAATAGTTATCTATTATTTTAATCGATTATTTGTGATTTATTTGATACAATTATTGGTTTGTTGGTGTTCTACGTTGTTTAGTGATGAATTAGAGTTGTCAGTGATTTATTAGAATTTAAATAATTTAGTGGGAATTACTAGTTTTAGAGATAATTATTTAAAAGAAAATATAGTAATGAGAAATAATTATTTGGAAAATTATTATTTAGAATTGAGAGAATTATTTAATTTAGCTTGTGAGAGTTAGTGAGGGTAATATGGGGTTATCATATTAAGGGTCCAAGGATTAAAGTAGTAAAGGGAAGGAAATTAGGGAGAGACAGAATTGTGAAGTGATCGTGTCTAGAGAAAGAGAGGAGCGGAGCTAGGGCAAAAGGGAACCTCCATTGATAGAGAGAACTTTGAAGAATTTTTGCCAAGGTAAGGGTGAGTTTCCAACTTTCTAATAGGAGGTATAAGGGTGGATATGTTGAGGTATAATAGGAGTTTCCAACTTTCTATTGAAGTTTAGGTTTTGGGTGTAGATTATTCATGGATTGATCCCTATAAGTAAGTGATTGCAATTGGTGAAATTGATGTGATAACATGTTTGAGATTATTATGTTTTGTGTATGTATGAATTCTATGTTTTTGACTGATTTTCTGATGATTGCAAATTGGATTTTTGAGTGAAAAGAGGGGAATTTCGTAGCAGAAAAAACTGTAGAATTTTTGGTTCTGAATGCAGGGGAATTAGTTACCCTGTTATGGTAACCAATTACCCAGTGAAAGTTTTGAAAAATTGGGCAAAATGTGAGTAGGTAATCGGTTACCCAATAAAACAGTAGCGTGTAATTCTTGAGATTTTGAAAAAGTAACTGGTTACCCAATAAAACAATAGCGTGTAATTATTGAGATTTTGAAAAAGTAACCGGTTACCCAGTTATGGTAACCGGTTATCGGATGAAACAGAGGTGTGGTTTTTGGGTTACGAGGAGTCGTAACCGGTTACCCAGCTATGGTAACCGGTAACCACTGTGCTAGGAGGAAATTTTCTAATACTTTAAAAATCCATATCTTTTGAGTCGGGTGTCCGTTTGACGCACCGTTTAGACCGTTGAAAAGCTAAAAATATTTTCTTTAACATAATCATAATTTTTGTATTTGAAAATAATGTTTTTCAATTGGAAACTTATGTCTCGAGTGTTAGTGTCATACGAAGTGTGACAATGTTATGACGATTAACGATGATGTTGCAAGAATGATGATTTTATAAATTGTAGAATATAATGCAAATGATGTTGTTGTTGTTGTTTTCCTGAAAGGGAAAAAATTTTAGTTTATGCTCTTGAATTATATAATTATGTTGTTGCATTATCGATGTTGCATGCATTTCATGGTTGAAGACTTATGTCTTGTTGTTGGCCTAGATTGGCAAGTTGTTGAGGGCTTATGCCCTGTTATTGCCCATTATCTGGCACTTTGGAGAGGGCTTATCCCCTGTTGGTACCACATGCATAGAGTCGAGTCAGTCCCATAATAGAAGGAGTATGTTTGTATGATGACTTGAGTGTGTTTGTGTATATTGCTGTGTATTTGATTTGATGATGATGGTATAACTTATTGGAGCATGAATTGTGATAACATGTATGAGATATATGTTGCATAGTTTCTGTTATATAACTTATTTTATTATTGTGATATCTCACACCTTCGACTTGAATGTTGCCTCTACGTGGGTAGCGTGCAGATGACAAGGATTAGAATTGCTTGTGGTATGGAGTTGCACCACGTCTTGTGTTGATCGAGTCGGGTCTTGCTCTGATACGTAACACCGGGGATGAACGTTTGTTTGTGTATTCAATATTAGTTGTTTTGAAAGGTTGTGAGAGCATTATATACTTTCTTTTATTTGTTTTAATGTTGTTTGATGTGAAGCAGAAGATGGCTGGAAGAATTAATGTTGCTATTGTTACTCCCTTGGAAGTGATGGCTCATGCTATGCAGAATCAGCATAATGCTGGTGCAATCGACGATTTACGCAGCTTAACAACTTTCCAAAGGGAGAAACCACCTACTTTCAAAGGCATGTATGATCCTGAGGGGGATCAAGCTTGGCTCAAGGAGATGGAACAAATTTTTCGAGTGATGGATTGCTTATAGCGCAGAAGGTGCGGTATGGTACACATGTGCTGGCTAGTGAGGCTGATGACTTGTGGCTTGAGACTCATTATAGATTGGAAGCTACAAGTGAGGTTATTACTTGGGAGGTGTTCCGTAGGGAATTTCTGAGAAAGTACTTTCTGAAAGATGTCCGTGGGATTTTTTGGTAACAGCGTATGCTGCTAGATTTGTGGAGTTGGCGAAGTTCTATCCTCATTACAATGAGGCAACAGCTGCATTTTCCAAATGTATCAAGTTTGAGAACGGGCTGCGTCCCGAAATCAAGCGAGCGATTGGATATCATAAGATCTATAAGTTTCTGAAATTGGTGGATTGCTGCAGGATATATGAGGAGGATAGTAGGGCTCGCTACAAGATCATGAATGAGAGAAGAGACAAGCAACATCATAACCATGGTAAACCTTACAGTGCTCCAACTGACAAAGGTAAACAGACAGCTGCTGAGGGTAAGAGAACCAGTGGGGGAGATATTCCTAATGGCGTGGTATGTTTCAAATGTGGAAGACATGGTCAAAAAGGTAATGTTTGCACTAGAGAGGTGAAGAGATGTTTTCGTTATGGAAAATCTGGTCACTTGATAGCTGATTGTAAGTACAGAGCGGTTGTATGTTTCAATTATGGCGAGGAAGGACACATCAGTACTCAGTTTCAGAAACCGAAGCGATCTTAGACCAGAGGGAATGTTTTTGCTTTAGTTAAGGCTCAGACACCTAGCGAGGACCGGTTGATCAAAGGTACATGCTTCATTAATAGTGCTCCCTTAATTACTACTACCTCCGTTCCTTTTTATAAGAGACAAGTCATTTTTTAGGTTCATTGAATAACTAATGTATTTGGTCTCTTTATAGACTAGATACATAGATTATTCAATAAATCTAAAAAGTGAATTTTCTCTTATAAAAAGGAATGGAGGTAGTATTATTGATACAGGTGCTACTCATTATTTTATTACAGCTAATTATGTGAAAAGTTTGGGTCTTGTTTTATCCTCTATGAATAGAGAAATGGTTATCGATACTTCAACTAATGGAATGGTGACAAATTCTCTTGTATGTCTGAAGTGTCCTCTGTCGATGTTTGATAGAGACTTTGTTATGGATCTAATTTGCTTACCGTTGAGTGGTTTATATGTGATTTTAGGTATGAACTGATTGGAATGCAACTATGTTCATATTAACTGTTATGACAAATTTGTGCGGTCTTCTAATCCTGGTGAGGAGAAGGAAACTGAGTTCTTATCTGCCAGGCAGTTAATGAGCTGATGAAAGATGAAGTTCAGGTGTTTGCTTTGATGGCCTCTTTATCCATTGAGAATCAGACTACTACTGATGAATTACCAATAGTGCGAGAATTTGCCGAAGTTTTTCCAGATGATATTCCAGATGTACTTTCAGAAAGAGAAGTAGAATTTACTATTGATCTTGTCCCTGGTACTAGACATGTTTCTATGGAACCATACAGGATGTCGGCATCTGAATTTGCAAAGTTTAAGAAGCAACTAGAAAACTACTTGAAAAGAAATTTGTGAGACCAAGTGTGTCACCTTGGGGAGCTCCAGTGTTTTTAGTAAAGAAGAATGACGGCAGTATGAGACTTTGTGTTGATTACCGACAATTGAATAAAGTTACGATTAAAAACAAGTATCCACTTTCGAGAATAGACGATTTGAAGGATCAATTAGTATGTGCACGTGTATTCAGCAAGATTGACTTGAGGTCGGGTTACCATCAAATTCGAGTAAAGGATGAAGACATTCAGAAGATGCCTTTTAGGACTAGGTATGGACATTATGAGTATTTAATAATGCCTTTTGGTGTTACTAATGCGCCGAGAGTATTTATGAAGTATATGAATCGTATCTTTCGTCCTTATTTGGATCGATTCGTAGTAGTGTTTATTAATGATATCCTAATATATTCCAAGTTAGAAGAAGAGCATGTTGAGCATTTGTGAATAGTACTCCAAATGATTCATATCTTTCGTCCTTATTTGGATCGACTCATGCCCTGTTATTGCCCATTATCTGCACTTTGGATAGGGCTTATGCCATGTTGGTACCACATGCATAAGGTCGAGTCAGTCCCATAACATGTAGGTGTGTGTTTGTATGATGACTTGAGTGGGCTTGTGTATATTGTTGTGTATTTGATTTGATGACGATGGTATAACTTATTAGAGCATGAATTTTGATAACCTGTATGAGATATCTGTTGCATAGTTACCATTATATAACTTATTATATTGTTGTGATATCTCACCTCTTCTGTTTGGATGTTGCCTCTATGTGGGTAAAGTCCAGGTGACAATGATTAGAATTACTTGAGGTATGGAGTTGCACCTCGTCTTGCATAGATTGAGTCGGGTCTTGCTCTGATACGTAACACCGGGGATGAACATTTGTTTATTTATTTAGTATTAGTTGTTTTGAAAGATTGTGAGAGCATTATAGTCTCTCTTTTATTTTTTTTAATGTTGGTTGATGAATTGTTGGAGATGATGACTATTATATTTTTTAATTTGTTTTCCATTGCATTAGTAAAGCCAAGTTGAAAATTATAAGGATTGTATTGTCGGTTCATTTGATAAGTGTGTTATGTATCCATGTATGCTTGTTTGAGCATGTTTTTAAGAGATGATGAAGTGTAAAATCCTAATTGTTGTGTTTTATTTTGAAATTAATTTACTCTGATTTATTGATTTATCATTCATGGAGACTTGGATGATTTCTTTGTTGAATCTTTCAATGAATGCCCAGAGGGATTCATCTTTTCCCTGCATGATTTCTTCCAGTGATGCTTGTGATTTGGGATGGCGTCAAGAAGCAGTGAAGTGTCGGGAGAAGGTCCTTCCCAACTGTCTCTAAGAGGTAATAGACCCGCCGGGGAGACTTTTATACCAGACAGTGGCCCCCTTTCTCAGCATGGTGAGGAATAGCCTGCATTAGATAGTGGCTCTAACGCCATGGTAATCAAGCAAAGCGTTGATGTTTTCATTGTGTTTATTAGGGTCGGTTGTGCCGTCGTATGTGCCAAGGGGAGTAGGCTTCTCCAGGCCCTGGGTAGTTGGGTGGCCAGAATGTCTACGGATAATGGGTCTCGCGGCTCATCGTCGTTGCTGGAGCTGGAGTCGGAGGAACAAGCAGGAGATCCCCGACTTCTGCGGTCTCATCGAGAAGAGGGGCTTCTTGACTAATCTTTATGAAGCGTTCGCCGGGTCTCTACCCATGGATTCTCTCTACTTTTCTTGAGAGCCAGGGACATTTGATTCTGGCGAAGAAAGTTACGATCACGCCACTTGATCATTGGGATCTCAGAATTCTGTTCTTTGAGACGGGGATATGGGCTCAGAGAGCGTCTCCACGGGGGAGATCTTTGCTGACACATTTCTTCCAATGCCCCGATCCTTTCGTTTTGCTGCATGATCAGAGAATATGTCTTGTTTATGGCCATTACCAGAATTACGAGGACGGGGTCGGCGCTAGCCGGTAAGTGAATCTGAGTGGAATCCTGCGCGCTTCCTTGGGTTTTCTTAGACCTGCTGGGCTCGGCGTTCTGGTCGCTAAGATCGTGGACATCTTCGGAGGATGGAGATACGGTGGCGCCATCCCTTTTTCGAGGGACTGCATCCTCCAGGAAGGGGTTGGCGAAGCCAAGACTGGATTTACGCTTGGGAGAGATAACAGTATTATGAACATCGTGATCGGTGTCAAGACTGGCAACAGTGTAATTTTAGAAGATTGCTTTGGTCTTTGTGTGAATGGGAGAAAATAACGGGGGATAACAAGGTTTCCCATATACGGCTCCACTGATCTGAAGGGTGATCAAAACCGGAAGGTGGGCCAGAGACGTGTGCACGGTGTTGGTGATAAGGAGGAAAAAGGGTGTACCTGCAAGGCACTCATACAAGCAAGTAAGTAGGAGCACATATACATTTTAGTGATTCAAGGGTTTGAAATTATGTTACCTGAACCTCTCAAATGAAAGGATTTTTATATTGTCTCTCAGCGTTTGGCCATTGGTCCATATTTTGGGCTGGATCGTGGATCTATACCTAAACACATGACTACTAGGATTTTAGGAATTTTGGGAGGTTGCACGAAACTAGCCGTTGGTAAAGCAGAAAGGTAGCTCTGGTCGACAGAGATGTCCAACGAGCAGGGGCCGTTTGTCCTCGTCTGAGGAGCAAAGTTGTCGTCTTACTGTAGGTGCAGGAGAAAAGTGGTCGTCTTAGCGAAGATGTGCTGTCCTCAGACCATATAGAGGTGTGTCTTCGACAACCTGGCAGAAGAGATGGCGCTCTTACTGTCCTTAGGTGATTAAGCCAATATTATTGAACCGTCCTTATGGCAGATATGGATTGGGCCACCACTAATCGTCGAGGTAGTCCAGAACAATATTTATATAAGTTCTTCAAATTAGTAATTAAATAACTTATATGCAAAAAGCATTTTTTACAAACACTTATCTTAGCTAATCAGTTGTGTATTTAAACATTAGTTTGAAAAATAAAGTTAACAAAGTATTGTATAATGCTGACAAAAGACTAAACCAATATAAAAATGTAACTAATATGATCCTAGTATAGTCTAGAGTTTTTCTTTAGTATATTTTATTTTAGATGGTAAGAGTTTAAGAAAAATAGGATTTAAGGGTAACTCAAAATACAAACTTAAAAGAGTTCAAAGGTTAAACAAATAATCAAACATTTTAAGCCAAGATTATTGAACCGTCCTTAAAGCAGATATGGATTGGGCCACCACTAATCGTCGAGGTAGTCCAAAACAATATTTTTATAAGTTCTTCAAATTAGTAATTAAAATAACTTATATGCAAAAATCGTTTTTTATAAACACTTGTCTTAGCTAATCAGTTGTGTATTTAAACATTAGTTTGAAAAATAAAGTTAACAAAGTATTGTATAATGTTGACAAAAGACTAAACCAATATAAAAATGTAACTAATATGATCTTAGTATAGTCTAGAGTTTTTCTTTAGTATAGTTTATTTTAGATGGTAAGAGTTTAAGAAAAATAGGATTTAACGGTAACTCAAAATGCAAACTTATAAGAGTTCAAAGGTTAAACAAATAATCAAACATTTTAAGCCAAGATTATTGAACCGTCCTTAGAGCAGATATGGATTGGGCCACCACTAATCGTCGAGGTAGTCCAAAACAATATTTTTATAAGTTCTTCAAATTAGTAATTAAAATAACTTATATGCAAAAAGCGTTTTTTATAAACACTTGTCTTAGCTAATCAGTTGTGTATTTAAACATTAGTTTGAAAAATAAACTTAACAACATATTGTATAATGTTGACAAAAGACTAAACCAATATAAAAATGTAATTAATATGATCCTAGTATAGTCTAGAGTTTTTCTTTAGTATAGTTTATTTTAAATGGTAAGAGTTTAAGAAAAATAGGATTTAACGGTAACTCAAAATGCAAACTTATAAGACTTCAAAGGTTAAACAAATAATCAAACATTTTAATCTCTTATTAATTGTCATTGTGTAAAAAACCATCCTACCCCATTTGATAAATATGTTCAAATTAACCTTTCAATGGCTTAATAAGTGAGATACCGTATTATTCTCTTTTTATTCATATTTTAATATAGTAATTAATTATCACTATAAATAATTGCTTAATGTATTCATATCTCACTACAATATATTCCTAATTGATCAAGGATGAAAACCAAATTTTTTTTCTTTGTCTTCTTTGTCTGTGCACTCATTATTATCTCTGTTGTATCAATTGAATCATCTAAAGATGAGAAACAAAGTATACATATATTTAAACTAAGCATGCAGTTTCATTTTTCTTTTATTACAATTAACAATTTTTTTGTTGTTTTGCAGTTGATACAACAACAGAATTAAAATCGAAAATTGGGATACATGTATATGTATATGATCCATGGAAAAATTGGAAAAGAAATAAAAAAGGTGGAAAGAAAGGCAAAACTGGTGGACAAGGCTCAAGTGTACCGAACTTAGAAGCTAATGAAAACGAAGGAGGTGTACAAAGTGGAGGTGAACAAAATGAAGGTGAAGAAGGATAAAGATGGAAAATGATGAAAAAATGAAGGTGAAGAAGAATAAAGATGGAAAATGATGAAATAAAAGGTAAGATAGGTTATGGAGATTTAAGTTTTATGGAGATAGAAAAGGTGGTGTGGTGTAGGTAGAAAAATGGGGTATATGAGGAACTTTCATGAAAACAAGAAATAAGAAATTTAAATTTTTTCTCTATATTTATTTGGTATTTTTTATGTATAAGACAAACTATTTACCGGACCTAAAATTTATGTTAAATTGTAGTTAAATAGAAATTAATAATAAATTTTTTCCACTGTTAAATCATAGTTACATAGAACTTCTATTTATTTTATCATGGGTAAGTTATGCTAACCGACATAAATCTCTAAAAACTTGACTTGAGACGACGACTATGTATTTAATCGATAATAAGATGAATATTTTATTATTCTTTTCATTGACATTATTATCAAAAGTAAATGGATAGGGGAAAATAATTGAAAATGAGTGAAAATGATTCAGGAGAGTCAAATGGAATAGGTGTTTTCGTTGCGGTTTGTGTAATTTTGACGCTAAAAGTCATCAGAATTGTAAAAAATAGTGCGTTTTAGTTTGGTTCGGTTGGCTTTTAGAATTAAAATAGAACTAAACCAAACCAAATTAATACGCTTTGGATTGATTCAGTTTTATGCAAGATTTTTATTGGGTTATACATCCTCAATTGCATCCTCATGAGTAGGCTCTAGATAATGTGGAGCTTGTGGATCATGCATCCTCAATTGCAATGTGTTCATGGATTCATTAATAGAAAGCATGCCCTGGTAATATGTATTAGTGACATTCTAACTATAAGTGAAGCAAGCTCTCAAATTTTGATCCATGTTATCAAATTTGTCATACCAATTATTGCTCAGCTTGTGCAATAGGAGATTCTGGTGGTGGTTGTGGTGCTCTTCTTCTTCTTCACCCAGAGCAATAGAAAGAGGCAAAGATACTATCTAGTTTTGACATCAATAAAAAATGATTATGGTTGGGAATGTCCACATTCAATTGTTTGCATAATCCTATGATTAAGTATGTAAATCTTAGGGCATGTTTTATGGAGAACCAATGATTTCCCACATCTTGTTAAATATTACTCTGGATATGTCTATTCACTTTCCTTTCATGATGTACCGTATGAGTTATCCCATGTATAAAGTGACAGAGGAAGTATAGCTATTAGGAGTAATGTTATGAAGAAGGAATGTCATCCATATATGGGCCAGGCTGGTTAAATCAAATCTCTTGAAACTGATAGGTCTTGCATCTCATCTCACCCCATACATTTTTCTAAATTCGCATATATCAGCTGATGCGATCATAAGTCTAGTTACTTTTAGCCAATTGGATAAAAAAACATATCTAATTTTCTTGGATTGGCCACATAATTATCTTTAATATAAGCATGGATGGTTTCTTTGTCAAAAGAAACCATTTGACATCGAACTCAAGATAATCTTTTCAGAGGTGTATTTTTCATGTGCTTGGCATTTGCATAGAATTTCTTGATGATGTATAGGTTAATTTTCTTTGGAGGATGTGCTAGAATGCCCAAACCTCTAGCATTGATCTCTAGTACAATATACGAATAACCACATAGGTCCTCTAACTCCACTGTTCATTCTTGTAACATGTTGCGGCTTTCAAATTCAATGTAAAATTTTTCATGAAGGGGGCTCATAAACCTGTGGTTATGATAGGGTGTACCAGATGATCTTATATCAGAGGCTAGTCCTTTTCTTTCGGAATTTGATTTTCTTGGAGCCGTAGACAACATTTGATCAACAACATACATGAATTGAAAATATGTTAGGCAAAAATGATCACATACATAGAGTTGCAACCTTCCTTTTTTTTCAACATGTGTGTTGTTTCAACAAAGATGATGAAATTCTAGGTCTAGCATGTTCTTGACTATGTTTTTCATGGCATTTAATCATTTCAACTTATAGTCAAACTTAAAGGGATATTATCTAAAGTAATCTAGAATTGAAGTATAAAGCAAAGGGTAAAATGATATACCTGAGCAATTCTGAATTGAATAAAAAAGACTGAATTTGGTGTTTTTCTTCTTTGAAGCATTTCTATTAGTTTTCTTTAGGATTTTTCATGTGTAAGTGTTGTGAGGAGAATGTGAGAAAGTGTTTGAAGTGGGTGAATTAAAGTCTGACTCTGTTTCCCAATGTTCTAAAACGAGTCTCTTGCTAAGGGACTTCCACGTAGATGAGCGAGATAATGTAATTTTTAAAATTTATGAAATATGGTTCTTCGCTAGTTGAGCAAAATTTTGATAAGCGAAAGGTGACTTAGTGATTTTGCATTGAGTGCGCTAAACGAGCATTGCAAGTGCCAATGTATGCTTAGCAAGATGCTCTACATTCTTTGGTACATCTTGCTTCTCTAATTATGATTTTTTGAGAAAATTTAAAATACTAACTAAAAAGACTGTAAAAAGGGTTGGGTTGTCTTCCAACAAGTGCGTGCTTATTTAACGTTATTAGCTTGATGGTTGCTAGTGTTACCTAATGTCAATTATCTTAAAATATATCTCATGGTTTTTGATTCTTAGCTTCACTTGTCCCATGTCAATATCCACTAGCATTCTAGCGATTTTCATAAATGATATTCCTAAAATGAGAGGTTTCTTTGGGCTTTTCTTGACATTTAGCACCATAAAACCTAAAGAAAATAAGAACTTGTCAATTATAATTACGACATCTTTGATTGTTCCCATTGGCTTCCTACATGCATTAGCTGCCATTTACAATATTGTCACAGTTGGCTCTATTTGAAAATCATCAATTTTCTTTACCACTGACCTTGATATTACATTTACACATGCACCGAAGTTGATGAGTACCAAGTTCATTTCCAACTTCCAAATTACTTATGGATATAGATACAATGATTATAGTAGGATCAGCTTTAAAAAGAAACAATAATTATTTATCATGGTTTCAGTTATTTAAAAGAGGTTTATAACCCCCGCAATCTAACGTATTTTTTATAATGAAATATGATCTAGACCTTAAGTGACGTTACACGCCATGTCAATTTCTGTTAAAAAAAATAGGACGACATAATCAATATTATGGACGAAAAATTTTAAAAAATTCTTTATTAATTTTTTTTATAAAAATTAAAATTAAATTATAATCTATTTATATTTTATAAAAACGAAAAATATATTTAACACATAAATTTAATTGAAATCCAATTAAATTAAAACAAATTTTACAAAATAATATAAAATTGAAAATTAGAAGAAGGAATATAAAGAGACAAAATCAACTATCAAGCGATCCAAATCAGACACGAAAATTTTCACCCCTTCCCGGGTAAGAACAACAATCCTATTCCTATCTCTCTCTCGCAACCTTATTTTCGAATTCAAATTTCATTTTCACTGATTTCTATTCCTCTCCCTCTCAAAATCTCTAAACCAATTCATCAATTGTAGATTGCAGAACTTTCAATTTCGTTTCTCCTGAACCACAGCAAATGGTATGCGTTTCGCTCTTTTCTGTGATGTTTCTTGAATTCGCTGTTATCTGTTTTTGTTAATCGATTTGTGTTTGTTTAGATTGAATTGAATGGATCGGGATTAAGGAAATTGTAATTGAAAACTGTGATTATGATTATGGAGTGTGTGGATGTTGATAGGTTTAAGCTTGCATTGTGTTAGTGAATACTAGGGTTTTTGATGGAGAATGATGGTGAGATTTGGTAATGAATTGTTGTTTGAAATTGAAACTTATAATTTAGTTACTCTGTTTTAGTTTATGAAGCATGGACACCGGAAACACGAGACCGATATTGATACGTTGACACCGGTACTAATTTTAAAAAATGAATAAATTAATCGTAATAACAAGTGTCAGTGTTGATAAATCAGATAGAGAAGATCCATAAGTTATCAAATGGCGGCTTTAGGTGATTTAGGGAGATGTTTCATACACTGTTGTCAAATAGTGGCACTAAAACATAGTGGAGTTTGAATAAACTGCTATTGTTCTACTATATACGGTTTAGTACAAGTGTTGTCAAATAGAGGTGCTATAGTGAGGGGATATTTTGACAAATCGCTATTTTATGCGATTTGGGATTGGCAACACTGGTTTCATAGTTTGTTTGTGTTCTGGTTTAGTACAAGTGTTGTCAAATAGAGGTGCTATAGTGAGGGGATATTTTGAAAAATCGCTGTTTTATGCGATTTGGGATTGGCAACACTGGTTTCATAGTTTGTTTGTGTTCTGGTTTAGTACAAGTGCTGTCAAATAGAGGTGCTATAGTGAGGGGATATTTTGACAAATCGCTATTTTATGTGATTTGTGATTGGCAACACTGAGTTCAAGGAATCCAAATGATGAGGAAACTCTGAAACCTCTGCTATTATTGTTCCTACCGTCAATATCTAATTATTTGTATGTGTTGATTGCATATTCCACAACTAATCATCTCTTAAACTAAGGTATATGTTTCCCTTTAAGTAACGAAGGAATCCCATCTATAGAAAAGGAAAACAATACTGCTGCTCTGACTTATTCTTTCTCTTTTGAAGTATATGACTTGACAAACTATCGTTTCTCATATCTTTCTTTTCCTTCCCCTCGCACCCATTCTAACATATTGGTCTTTACCTGTTCAAGTGTTGCTTCCTTTTGCCTTTTGTTTTTGCGAATCTCATTAGAAACCAAGGAAATTTATGAGTTTAACTATAAAAAAGGTTTTAGATTTAAATGTGTTGTTATTAGTCGTCATTTATTTTAGGGCATTATAGCATTGTTTGATTTGATCCATGCTACCTGCCTTACCTAATGTGAAAATACATTTGACATTGTTTGCCACTATTGTGGTGTTTAGAATCTCTCCTTTGTTGTTATTTGCCACCACCAGAAACATTTCCAGTGAGTTCTTTGGTGAAACCGCCTTCATTGAATGCCCTTTCACCGATCGACCTTCCTAAGCCCAAAACTTCAAAGTCTTTTTTGTGTTTAGTCTTTTTTGTGTTATCAAATGATAATCATTAATCATATGAAAATATTGATAATTCAAAGTCTTAATTCTTTCCATTCCCTTTTATCTAAGCACAAGATCCTGTAAGTTCAACAAATACAGACACATTAAATTTATTAATTTTTAGAGGCTTACTTTGTATCCAAAAAATGTAACTGCCTGTTCTCTTTTAAATTTATCAATTTCTAGAGGCATCTGCTGCTGTGATTAACATGTTTAACGATATAACATACTCTTTGAACTATGGTCAATCTTCTATTTTTTTAAGAGGCTGTGGTCAATGTTTTATACTATGTAAATGCTAATTTTACCTATAATACAGTTGGGGTTTGTAGCCCTGTTTTAATTGAAATCCTTCCTTGCAGCTCTAATTTAGTTTTATGTATCTGTTCTGCATTCTGTGAAATTTGGGATGGTCTTTAATCTTAACTATCATTTCCTGACAGGATATGTACATTCGCGTTAAGCGTGGCAAGACAACGTATTTCATCCGGTGCAAGCCATCTGATAAAGTTCTTGACATAAAGCAGAAGTTACAAGAACTCATCGATCAACCAGCTAATGATCAACGATTAAGTCTTCCTGATACAGGGGAAATATTAGAGGATTCTAAGACTCTGGCTGATCAAAAGGTACACTGCTATATAATTCTTCATGTCTTGTACTATGTGTATATTCTTTTTATAGTGCTAGCATTCTAACTAGCCTTAAATAATTCTGCTTGCTTCTCGCATGACTATGACCTAGATGCTAACAATTTCTCTTTTTTTAACCTTTCAGATTGAAACTGATGCTGTTGTTGCATTGACCTTGAGGAAAGGTAAAATGTATATCATTAACTTAATACCACCATAATCCTTTTCCTTTCCGCCTATCCGGTTTCTCTTCTTCCTACATTGATTGTGTGAAGATTTCCTATTCCCAATGCTCTTTGAAAAATCCTGCAAATTTGACAGTAGAGATAGACTATTCAGGTCATCCTGGTTTCATGTTGGACAAATTTTCATTCCTGTATTGCAATCATTTGGGACTGTTTCAGAAAGATTTAAAACTATATTCCTCGAATTTTTTGCACAGCTTCAAGTAATCTTGAGGTGCCTTAGAAATTTCTGAAAATATTTTAGGGATATAAAACAAACTCTAACTTTCTTTTGGAAAATATGTGTGTATTCACATTGGGGGTCATTAGTAACTTAATCTTTCAGTTTTTTTTCCTACTTATTTGTAAATTGCAAAGCAGCTAATTATTTGACCCGGTTTATCATTTAAACTGCCGACCCCACTTAGTGGAATAAGACTGGTTGTTGTCGCTGTTTATCATTTAAACTAGAAGTCCCTACCACTGTTCACCTGAACAAAAAAGTGCTTCCTTGTTCATTTTCATATCATCTGAGCATGTTTATCTTTTTTTCTTAACCATTTTTAGCCTTTAGGTTGTACTCCATTTTCTTCAAGGATGATGTACATCCTATCCTTATGCAACAATTGTATATTTGTTTAATATTGTGGATTGCGACATAACGGTCCTTTTTCTTCCAGATGATAATGAGTTTGAGGAGGTCAACATTGTTCGACCAAATGATTTCTATCAGTCAAATGCAGAGGGTGCCAGTTGGTAATTGCTAAATCCATACTCGACCAAAGACTCTGTCACAACTCGTTTCTTGACAAGTGCTAATCCTGTTAATTTTTCAGGTGACTTGGTGAATTCCATAATGACTAGAAACGACATTTTCAAATGATTGATAATTTGTAGAGATAAATGATGAACTTGTTTACATTACACCGAAACTTTGCCTTAGGTAAATATGGCACTCTCTTACTGCAAGGGTTCTATAATGGTGAATCAAATTTGTGGTTAAACCTATGTGATGCAATAGGACTTATAATAGGCTCAGTTCATCTAGAAGACACAAGCCATTTACATAGTATAGAGGGAGTTAAAGTTTGAGTTTTCTTAAAAAATTCAATACATGGTTTTTTTACTCTGGTTATTTTATTGAGCTTTCTACATTATTGTTTGCATGTTTATCTCAATGCGCTTCATCTAAATTGGTAGTAAGAAGTTCTAAATTTATATTTTCATTATTATAAAGATTGACCCAAATAAAATGCATACATAACCCAGAACCTTCACACAAAAAAATCTTAATTATGAATACGGTGTTTTAACATTGTGAATATTCTGAATAATTTTCTTTGTTTTAATATTGTGAATATTCTAAATAAGTTTCTTTGTGAATATTCTGGATGGTCACAAATTATTTCCAGACACAATCAATGTTATAAATAAGTTTATTTGTGTAAAACATCTAGCAAATTAATCTTCTCTCAAATGTGTGTCATGGGATGCAATGTGAGGTGTTGTGAGTTTCTTTTTGTTTTTTTTTTTTTAAATTGTTGGTCATACACATTGGCTAATGGTCAAGAATATTAAGTTAAAAAAAATTGTTTTTGGTTTCTCTATTTTAATTTTAATTTTAATTTCTAAAATTGAATTTATGATAATATTTTTATAAATTTTAGATTTTGTTGATTTTTCACTATTTTTTATTTTAGGAAAATAGTATGACACAGTCTAGGCAGAGATTTAAAATTGAAACTCTAATGCTTTTGCAAAACTTAGTATCTTTTTATGTGTGCATCTAGTATGAATTCAATCTAAAGACGAACTTTAATATTTTTAGTAAAGAAAACAATTTATATAGAGTAAAATTAGAAAGTAAAAGCCACATTAAAAGCTCTATTTCCTTTTATATATTTCATATATACTAATAAGTACAATTATTTGTAACTATTTTTTTTTTTAAATTTAAAATTATTGATTTATAAATATTAACAATTTATTTATCTTAATATATAAATATAAATAAATTCATTTAACTTAAATACCAGTTCTAACTACTTAGATCATAAGATACATGCATACATGTATGTAAGGAAAACATACTATATAGCTCACCAACTAACCACCACAAAATGTTAGTAAAAATTGGTTGAACAACCACAAACAAACATGCCAATTCAGCTCAACTTCCATTTAACCAGCAACAATTTTCCTTCCTATTCAAAACCTTCCTTCATTTCTAAAACCTATATTTAAACATATTATATCATGCTTATTTATATCCCTATAGTTTTTATTTCTCTTGATACATAATTTTTTTTTTTGCAATGGCTAGCAACAGCAAAATGGTGGTAAACGAGCGTTTCGGGGCCGAGATAGTCCACGGTTCCGAAAACTGCTTCAACCACTCCATCCAACTCTTGGAAGAGCTTGGATTTCCAAAGGGTGTTCTTCCCTTAAAGGATCTTATTGAATGTGGAAGAGTTAGAGAAACCGGCTTTGTTTGGATGAAACAAAAGGCACCAAGTGAGCATTACTTTGAAGGGACAAAGACTCTTGTGAGCTATGGAATTGAAGTAACTGCCTATGTGGAGAAATTCAAGATGAAGAAAATGAGTGGAATCAAGAGTAAGCAAATGTTTGTTTGGGTGCCTATAAGTGAAATGAGTGTTGATGGTTTTGATGGGAAGAAGATGTATTTCAAGACTCCTTTGGGGATTGGTAAGTCTTTTCATGTTACTTCTTTTATGAGTGTTGAGGAGAAGGAAAGGTATAAGAAGTTGCAATTGAAGGATAAGGAGGGGGAGATTATAGAAAATTAATTTCATTACATTTTGTGTTTGTTTTTGGATTTATATGTATGTTATTTGACTATTTGGTTATTATGAAACTATAGATGAGCATAGTGAAATCTTTTTATAGTTGAAATTTATCAACTATAAATTATGATGTATTACTATATTTATGTTTTTTCTTAAAAAACTATATAATGTAATTTATCAACTATTATAAGTTATGATGTATTACTACTATATTTATGTTATCTTCTTAAAAATTATATAATGTTTTCTCAAAATTTGATGTACTTTTAGCAACTGTAACAATTGTATCATCAAGTAATTATGTTTCTAAGTTTGTATCCGCAAGGATTGTTTCAAATTCTACTTAACAATTTTTATTTTACTTAACAATAACAAAATGATGGATACAAAGCATATAATTTGGAAAAGATCAAATTAAAATTATTGACTTAGTGACTTCAAATATAAGATGGGGATGAATTTTGATAAAAAAAATATTTTTAAAACTTTAAAGAAAAAAATTGATATTACTTGATTGATTTTAAGAAAAGAGATGTAGTAGAGATTAAGTCCAAAAGATTAAATAACATAAATATATAAAAAAAAGGGAAATAAAAATACACACCATAAATTATTTTAGTTCAATCTCAAAGAGTTTTTCTTGAGATCGATTTCCACTAACAACAACTTGACATTTAACACGAGTTTAACTCAACAACCTTAAACAATAAATTGAGATTTTACACAGGTTTATCACAAAAATCTTATACCCAACTTTTTACAGGTATAGCTTGCAACCTTCAAATCTATTACAAGATCACAAGAGAAATAAGTTCTTGAAAAACAAATTCAAGACAACAGAAAAATACAACTCTCAGATAAAACTTTTTCACTCTCTGAGCATTAAGGCAATTTCTAGTGAATAAAATAAAATAAGGATAAGGATTTAAATAAGATATTTGATTATTAAAAAAAAATCATGTGTTTAGAAGTGAGTAAAACTCTCCTTTATATAGTAAAAAATTTGTCCAAAAAAGGCAACAATCTATGGGCTTGGTCATTTCATAATCGATTAGAACACCAACCGAATCGATTAGGTTAAGCCGTAAAAGAAAATCATAATTTGCAACATCATTTAATGGATTAACAAGGCTACCTAATAAATTAGGAGGTGTTACTCTTGATCTAATCGATTAGATGAAAGGCCTAACCAATTAGACAATTCAATTTTACTTTCCTAATTGATTAGAAAGCTTCCTAATTGATTAATTACTTGTCAAAATTAGTTTTTAAGACGTTTTAAGAAAATGGTGAAGAGTTTGAAATACTTTAGGTATGTATATGTGTGTGCGCGCGCGCATCATCTTACTATTGCAAAACTTACTCTTTTTTCATTTAAATTCAACTGATCAAACTAAATGATAAAATACTAAGCGCGAAATCAAACAAACTTTGACAACTTCACTACTTCAAATCCTTTCAATTACTTGATTTAACTTTATGAATCTTTTTCAACTGAAACTTTAAATACTTTGACTCGCGCTTGCATCTTAACAGATGGTGTTTGTGATTTATTCTTCCTTGGTCAGTTGTCATTATCAAAACCTTTATAAGACAGTTACTTACATAACACATAGGAGCATATTCTCCCATTTTTTTGATGATGACACTATATTTCTCAAGGAGGCGGTAAAACAGAAAAAATATAGATATTCAAATTGGAGTTGTTAAGCTCCCCTCACATATAAATAGTGCATACTCTAATCTCCTTAAGAGTATACTTATCCCCCTTTATCTTTATCAAAAATATGGGAAGACAGAGAGATAATGAATAAACATCACATGAAACAAATATCACATACTCTCATTTAAGTGAAAAAGAAACTGAATATCATATATGAAAAAAGCATTAGATTGCATTAGATCGCATTAGAACATATATATCACATTAAATAAATGGGAAAGCAACATTCATTGAAGCACTTCATCATCCTCTTCTGACACGTGTAGTGGCGTGACCAACTAGGACATGGTGCAATTTCAATGCACTTGAGTGCACTCTAGTTTGTGTGTATCCATGGGTGGAAATCTAGCCGTTGATCTTATGACTTCTTTTCTGGTTGTTCTTAACCCTTCAGTTGTTGTTGCTTATAAATAGGATGAATTGAATATTTGGAATTTTTTGCAACCTTTTATTTTCAAACTTATAGTTAGTTTCTTAGAAAACATTTTTGTTCCCTCTTCCTAGAGAATATATCTAGAAGTGATTCTAGTACTTGGTTTAAATCTTTTGTCTTTCTTCCTCTTCTACTGCTTCATCATTTCCACATAACCAGATATCATTCTAACTCAAGTTTTTATCTTCAGCATTTTCTGTTTTCTAGTCAAGATGAGTGATAGTATGTTTGACCTAGTGAGCAATTTGGAATTTTAAACTTCATATGCCTCTATAATAGGGACATCCCCTAATTCTCATATCCCTCCTTTTAATAGCAATCACCTAGAACCAAAAATCATTTCCCTATTTGACAATTTTGACTTATAAAAGGTCTATGGGAACTCCTTAGAGACAGAAACTTCTTCGTCTGACTCATTAGATGCCCTTATATCAAATTTAGTAAAGTAATTGATCATGTTAAGGTCCCTATGCCCTCCCGTGTCTTAATAGAAGATAAAAAACAGGCCAATTTGCAAAGGAGAGAATTATATAAGGATTAGATTCAACTTTGCATGAAGACAGATGGTTGTGAATCCAACGATGCTGATGTGACAGCCTACTTGGATCTTCGAGACCAATAGAATGTGATGGAGTATGACTAGGTGGAAACAAAAATAGCGGGAACTTCATCGGCTATTAGCATTAAGGCTACTATAGATGCAGTTGGCATTATGGTCGGCGATTCTTTAGAATGGTTAACTCTTCTACTGGAGCCGAATAAGAGGATATGTAGTTCTTTTGACGAATATTTAATCCTGTTCTATGAGTGTTTGTCTACAAGAAAAATGTTGCTGGTGCCTTTATCAGAATTTGAGGTGGCCGCCCTAAAATATTTAAAATATTCTCCTTCCCAACTTCATATGGGGTCTTGGGCGTACATGAAGGAATTTCAGTTGTATGCTAAGCGCAACTTTTGGAAGCCTTCCATTGAATTATTCTTTTAAATTTTCCATCTAAGACACACTTCTCAGGATAACTTCTGTAATTAGAGACTCAATTGCTTCCATCACATCAATCCTTGGCTCGACCCCTTTGCTCGATATTGGGGTTGTAACATCCTATTATTTTGGTTAAATTATTTGGAAAAAATTAATAACTTTTATTATTTATTATTTGAATTATTATTATATATAATATATTTAATGAAGCCATAGCACCCTTAATATTTCTAAATTATTATAGTTTAAGGTGCAACTATTTTATTAGAAGATTTAATCTTTTAGCTCTTAACTGATTTAAAAAGAATACTTTTTACCTGTTATTTATTAATCAATTTGACGTGATTATAATAGTTCAATATTATTTACATAATTGAAATCCAGGTACGCAGATACCAGATATCGAATTAGATGTTACGACTTTGATATCAGATCAGTCATAACAACAATAATTATTATATAGATAGAATAAGTTGCTGAAAGTAAATAACATAGGTAATTATTAATCCAGTTCGGTACAACATCACATTCTCTGGAGGCATCCAAGCCAGGGAGGAAATCTACTAAAATAGTATTAGTTTGAAGCTGAAGTAAACAACCACTGGTTTACAATATTCTCACCTAATCACTACCCGTGCTATTTCTATCTAAGACATTTATAGATATGAGACTCCTCTCACTTCCCTTCAATCATACAACAACGATAAACAACAAAGACAATCAAATAAAGACACACTTCCAAGACACACAATCTACTCTTGTTTAAAGATTATGAGCGATTGACAAATAATAACTCAAACACAGTCCAATTCAAGCATCTAAGAGATACATGAATGGCTCACAATAAACATAGTCCAACTCTACTATAGAGTGGATCACAAAGAAAAAAAAATGAACAAACTAAAACCCTAAAACAAAGACTTCAATCGCACGACTTAGTTACTCCATTAGGTTTAGGTTGTTCTTTTGAATAGATTTCCATAAGGATGGGCTTCGAGCTCTTCATTCAAATATCCAAAATAGATGCTGCAAATCTTCTACTAATCTTCTCCTTAAAATAAGGAACAAACATCACATGTTTACTAAAATGTCCCAACATTCTATTTTATGAAACAAATGTACATCTGGAAAGAAACGGCGTTCCAAATTAAATCCTTCTTGTACTGAAAAAATATGAGAAATAAAGTAGCAAAGAATCTCTCATTAAATAAATCAAATCTTCCAAGAAGTAAAACCTAAACTTGCACTGATGTCTTGTACAACATGTCATAACATCATGCTAAAATATTTGTTTGCAATGATTTCTGACCAACATGTCAGGACATCTTGTACAACATCCTGCTGTGATACATGTTTTACCAAAATTTCCGCCAACCATAAAATCATAGAAGTAACAATCTCCTCTTTTGGAAATCTTTTACTAAAAGAACCTTTGCATAATGAAGCTGGAGATAAGGTTTAAAAACAACAAGAAACAACTACAAAACACAAGATACATAGATCACATGCATACTTGGTATATTAGCACAAACATATTATAACATTATGTATGACATCACATTAACAACAACCACATCACAACAACAACAACAATACAGTCACACATTAAAGAGAAAAATAAACTCTCAACACACCAGCACCATGCTCCCCCTGAATACAATTCCCTCTGTCACACATGGTCAAAATTCCCCCTCAAGAACAAGTCCATAAACACACATCAAAACACATCAAACCAAACACACCATTTCTCCCCCTTTTAGCCATAATTTAGACAACAACTAGTGATACCTCAACAGTAGCATCCCCTTCTTCCTATTCTCCTTATGTAATATCAACAAAATATTGTTCCTCAAGAATGTAGATCCCTAGTTCACTCCTTAATTTTTCAAATTGGTTTGCATCCAATGCTTTGGTGAAAATATCATCCAATTGCTTCTCAGTGGCCACATGCTCCAGAGTAACAATTTTGTCTTCAACTGGATCCTTGATAAAATGATGACAGATGTCAATGTACTTAGTTCTGCTATGCTGAATGGGAATTTTGGAAATGTTGATAGCATTCAAATTGTCACAAAATAATGTCATAACATCCTACTTTAAATTATACTCTTTTAACATCTGCTTCATCCAAACCATCCTCAGTAGCTGCTTTCTACTGTAATATACTCAGCCTCAGCAGTGGATAAGAGCACACAATTTTTTATTCTTGTTGAACCAAGATATACAATTATTTCCTAAGAAGAAATAACCTCCTGAAGTGCTCTTCCTATCATCAGTACTACGAGCCCAATATACATCACAATATCCTACAATCATGGAATCAGAGTGTAATACGGTGAACTGACTTTTTATCGATCGAAATGTCGCGGTAAGCAAGAGTCACCACCGACTTTTATTTTATCCAAACAAATTCGGAAAGGCAAAAAGAAGCAGAAAAAAACCTTTTTAAAGAAATCTAAGTTCGGGGGGTAATTTATGCAAAGGGAAGGTGTAAGGCACCCTTTGCATCCATGGTTTTCCATGGGCTCTTAATTGCTTTGCTTGCTCGTTTGTTTTTTAGAAGAAGTAGATGAAAGAAAAAAGTGGACTTTAGCTCGTAAATGAGCGTAGCCAGTTTTCGAAGGATTGTGAGAAAGAATATTAAAGATGAGCATTGCAAGACAATTAGGGGCAATTACCTTAAACTCAGATGATAGGTCTCTTTTTTGCCTTTCAGAATGAAAGGGTCTATCCTTGCCATAAGAGGGCAGGAAGCCTTTCGTTTGGAGGTTGAAGGGTCGTCGAAGCATCCTTTGCCATAAGACTGTCCCATGCCATAGAAGGGCAGGTAATCTAAGGCAAGGATCAGAATAAGCCATTTCGTTAGGCAACCAGAAGATACCTCAGCCTTTTTCCGTAGGCAACTTCCGAGGGTCGAGGTCATTTGTGTATCGAAGGCAGCATCATTTAGGGTCGTGACCTTTTTATCGAGGCAACATGGCTGAGGTATCCTCGTATTCGAGGGACTTGGCTTATTCTGCAAAAAAAAACACAAGGCAACAGGCAACAAGGCAACAGGCAACAAAGCAACAGAGAGGTTACCCAAAAGCGTGCGTGTGTGCACCAATCACGTGATTATATTCAATATATTATCTTGTAAATTTAGTGATTCTATGTTCAATTCAAAGGTTGCACTCCCTAGGATTACTAACCACGCATTTAAATAATATAATCAAAACAGATATGGGGGAGGGGAAGTGTAACCAGCGGATCCCTCAATAGGGTTTGACATAAGTAATAATAGAACAGAAAAATAAAGGGTAAAGTTTAGGGTTACCAAACTCGTGGCCTTGGCAATCAACAAACCCTGGAAATGCAAACCAACAAACAAATGGTGAGTGTATGGCTAATTCAAAGGTAAACCGGATTGACCCTAAAAGAATAAATAAATATATTAAAAAATAATTAAATAAGTAAAGGTACTTAGCTCGGATTTGATCTGATATGGTTGATAGGGCGCCTTCAAGGTTAACCCTGAAAAGGCAAAGGTAGAAAAGATGAAGGCAAAACAAACCCTAATTTTAAAAGGAAACAAAATAGATTTTTAAAAAGTAGGGCACTTAGCTTTGAGTTTTGATCTGATAGGGTTGGCGGAAAGCCTCGGGGGTAACCCTGAAAAAGGCAAAGGCAGAAATAGTGAAGGCAAGACAAACCCCTGATTTTAAAAGAAAATAAAATATGCTTTAAATATAAGATACTTAGCTCTGGTTTTTTGATCAGGCGCGTTGTCGGAGTGAACCATGTCGATAACCCTGAAAAGACATAAACGGAAAAGAAAATTTTTCAGTGTATAGCTAATTCTCGCAAATCTTGATTAAGGCACAAGTTAACCATGGTTAATAAATAAAAATCGAATTAATTAATTATTGGTTTTCAACCTAATTAATTAAATCGGTGAACATAAGGTTTCGATTAAACATCCTAACTCCAATGTTTATTTTATCGATTAAAATCACTTATAATTAATCAAGCAATTAACAATTAAGGTAATTTATCCTTTTAATCAAAATAAATATTAACCATTAGAATAAATATTTAAACAATCAAAATAAATGTTTTTACTATTATTTAACAAAAGAAATTTTTTAGAACAACTCTTATTTGAAAAGAATTTAAATAAGTTTATTTTTTATAAAATAACAATAGATTGCACAATTAAAAGTAAAAAAAATCAAAATTTCTTAGCTTCTAATCAGGTGTGGGATGGCTGAGGGACCGTGATGATCACTCATCTCAAGGGGCGTTGGATCTTTCTTGGAACGGATCTGAAGGCTCTTATCCGAAGGCGCACCATGAGGTTTCTTGAACCAGCGTGCACCTAATCTGTAAACTTGGGTTAACATGAAAAAATAAAATAACACTTGCTGGGGGCCGGAATCGAACCTCCTCCCTTGCACTTGCAAGAACCAAAGGCATGCTTCTCTCCGCTGGGACATTGTTGTTACGCTGTTAAGTGTGTAACGATAACCATAATATAAGAAAGACAGTCGCTAATTAAAATTAAAAAAAAAATAAAATCGCGCTCAGGCTTCTTCATCTCTTCCGTTCGGTTTCTGCAGAACGTATTACCCTTTAGCCACCATAGCCCTGTATACATCAAAACCATAAAACACTGCAAATAAACTCAAAACAAAATCATGGATCAACTCGAAATCGATCCCTGAATTCATAGGTGACATCGGTTTTATCCAATTTCCCCTAAATCAGAAAATCCCCAATTTGAGCTCGCGAGCCCTAACAATGGCGTCATGGTGTTCCTGCGCTCAAAATCAAATTAAACTATCCAGGCACGTTTCAAACATCATTATTAACACGAATCCGTAATCAAAACCTGTTTATGGTGCACTAATGATCAAAATCGAATGAAAATAAAACGAGGCAAACAGTGATATAGCGACGGTGATTCACGAAGCTGTAACGCTCGGGAATGGTTGGGAGAGCTTCAGAGACGTCCCAGGAAGGTCGTTTGATCCTCTAAACTTCTTGAATTGGCCTGGAATTCCAAACCGAATTGCTCTTTCTCTCTTGAATTTTTGAAGTTGATACGTGCTATTCTTTGCTTGCAACCCTTGTCCAGTCCCCCAAAAGTCCCCTTGGTCTGATCAATTTTGTGCTTTTATATTGCTTGAATTAGGTTAGCATCATGAGATAAAATCTTTGCAAATCAAGACTTTGATATAAGAATATTGAATCTTTCCCTTTTGGTTTTCCATCAAACTTGTACGATTCTGTCTTTCCAAAAAAATCAGATTTTTATGACCTCTTCTTTATTAACCATGATTTTCCTTTATTTAAATTGAATTTAGATAAATCAATAAAAAAAATAATAATAAAGATATATCATGAAAATAAATGGGACCTAGCTTATGGACCTCAATAACTTATTCTTTGGGCCTTAATTTTGATCAAACCCAAGGCCATGTCAATTAATTCAATTACTTTGTATTTTATTTAATTTATTTAATTTTTAATTGAATAAAAATCCAAATAAATATAAATAATGGTTAAAGATAAATGAATTGATTTTAAGGGTCTAGATCAGGAGAGTGCGTTTTGGAGCTTTGTGTATTAATTTGAACTTGAATAGAAGAAATAGTATTGGGCAAATTTTGGGGTATGACAGCTGCCCCTGTTCAATTATCTTAAACCTGAAGATGTAGAGTGGTTTGTGTGCCAGTCGGTATCTGAAGGTGGAAGATGATTGAACACTAGAATACCAAGAAATTTTCCCTATTTGCAGTAGGGACTTTTTGTCGGAGATGGGCTTGTAGATGCCATCTGGTAGTTGTTGGAGTATGGATTGTTGCGAAATTTCTGCTTTTGCCGTCTTCTCTTTTTTGTTTGAATGTTGAGGAACCGTCAAAGGTGTCGACTCAAGTCTGTGTTGGGTTATTTAAGGAACCGTCAAAGGTATCGACTTAAATTCGAAGCATATTGTTGAGGCACCGTCAAAGGTATCGACTCATATATGCAGACAGATTGTATAAGGAACCGTCAGAGGTGTCGACTTATATCTGAAATGTGTTGTTAAGGAACCGTCAAAGGTGTCGACTTAACTCTTGATGTGGGTTGTTAAGGAACCGTTAAAGGTATCGACTTAACTCTAAAGCATATCATTGAGGCACCGTCAAAGGTATCGACTCAGATATGTAGATAGATTGTATAAGGAACCGTCAAAGGTGTCGACTTATATCTGAAGTGTCTCGTTAAGGAACCGTCAAAGGTGTCGACTTAACTCTGGAGATAGATCATTAAGGAACCGTCAAAGGTATCGACTTAATTCTGGAAGGTTGTTAAGGAACCGTCAAAGGTGTCGACTTAACTCTGGAGATAGATCATTAAGGAACCGTCAAAGGTATCGACTTAATTCTTGAAAGTAGAGACAGTAATATCCTGAAAAGTAAAGGTTAGTTTTCTTATGTCATGACGCATGTGTTATGTAATGAGTCTCTCAAAATAAATGAGAAATTTTGTATGTCATGCATGAATTTATTATGAAGTTATGTATGCAATGCATGAATATGTTTGTGTCATATGGTATGTGATTATGATCCATGTTGTTTTAGTCGAAAAAATAAATCTCCATGTCTTCGTGATTTTGATGTCTGATTTCGTCTTGAAGATGCTCAGCTGGGGATTTATAATTTCTGCTTGGGGATGATCAGTAACTTGATGTACCCTGATTTAGGGATATTAATAAATCATGTTGGAGAAGAGCAAAGTGTCGGAGAACAGGTGGTATTGAAGATGTAAATTCTGTTGGGGAGCCATGTCTTTGTCGGGCCGAGTATGTTTGAAGATATCTTCTAGAGGATTGCTCTGTGGGGATATGATTTTGTGAAATCGGAATTGCGGGAAGGCATGGATGCCTTGCATATTTCCCCCAGTATTATAGTGACTACCATTCCTGGATTTGATTAGGACATGCCACTGAGTATTTGATAAAGATGTAAAACTAGACTTGCATAGATTTGCCCCTGCTAGTAGGAACTTTGGAAAGATTCGCCTCGCGAGGGCTTTATGAGATGTACACTATGGGCGATATGCCCCCAGTAATCATAGGCTCAAGACAGTGTCCCATGTTGATTGGGGACTAGCTTTAGATATACTTGGATGTATGCCCCTGATTGTTCGAGCATCCATGAGAGATTCTCGGAATCTTGACTTGATTGCCCCAGATTGATCGGGAAATAGTTTGAAGTCCACTTGGGATGAATGCCTTTGACTTTTGGCATTTTGAGAGATTCTTCGAATCTTGACTTGATTGCCCCAGATTGATTGGGCAAAACATGTCATGCCCCTTGTATACGTAAGAGACATGGCTTCTTGGAGTGATTTTGTTTGTCGGGATAACTTTCAGTCATTAGCCATACCCTGTGCAAATTCTCTCTGTTGCTAACATTTGAAATTATGTAGCAAAATTTGTTTAATAATGAATTCATGAGATGCAGTGCATACGTTTGTCTTGAGTTTTTGAAAAACATTAAAGCATGAGATGTAAAAACATGACATTTGTAAGAACATGATATTTATAACAACATGCCGTTTGTAAAAACGTGACATCAACTTGGCATTTATGGTAAACCTTAAGGAGTCAGGATACCTTTTTGGTAACAGTATGCTTTCGAACTAACCATGTTTCAATTAGGACTTTCAAAGGTTGTAACGTGGCTTGGTTCACGGTTTAATAAACAAAGGATAAAGGCTCGAAGTTTATTTGTACCCACCCCTCTTCGTGATGATCTTCAGTCCTAAGCTCAGCTAAATCAAACTTATGCATTCAGGTTCCAAGAGACTTTTGGATTTGCACCTTTGATAATGATGATGGTTCACAAGCAAAGATAACTTTTGAGATGGCAGTCACTTCTTCCTTTTGGTAGTTACAATATTGTGTTGTTCAGGAACTTATTGACTTCTCTCTTTTTTTTTTCTTCATCTTTTTGATATCCCTAACTTTTGCCTGAACTGTCTATTTTGAGCTTACAGTCAGCGGGATGCCTTGATTTTTTTTTCCTAAGTCACCTTTTTGATTTTTGACTTAGCAGGCTTTTCTTTGTATATATGTTTTTTCATTTTTTTCTTTTTGAAAGATATTGACTGCGTTGCTTAATGATTGATGGACCATCATTGACGTCTCCAACACTTCTTTGATGTGTATGGTTGAACCTTTGTTGAAAGGTGTACTGAATGATTCTCTTAAAATAGAATGCACAGCCAAATTAACTGAGAACTACCCTGCCCTAGGTTATGATCAAGGGTTTTAATTAGTACAAGAAAAAAAACTTCTACTTCTTAGGCTCAAAGGGGTTAACGAGGGATTAACATCCTTATATCTCCACTGTTTAGGAATTGAAACAATGCCTGTACATCGTCAACATAGTCCGTTCAAAAGCATACTGTATGAGGTTGCGGTATCGTTTTCGTCATCCTCCCTCAAAAGGATTACAGCTTAGCAGGAGTTGAGTATCACAAAACATATGCAAAGTAAAGATGCAGTTTAAATGAGTGATAGCGAAATAATTTATTCAAGACAAACATATGCAATGCGCTGATGATGATTATAAAAACAGATTATGTCTATCATGAGTCAAATGTTTAAACAAACAGAAAAGAAAATTGCAAATGAAAGTAGATCTAATGATCCAAAAGTCCGTCCGTCTAGACGTCAATTAGTCTTGTTGTGACTAGGCATATGAGTGGTGATCACCACAGGAGTTTCAAGAGGGTTGAATTTGATTTCTCCGTCATTGATCAGATCTTGAATCTTATTCTTCAATGTCCAGCAATTGTTTGTGTACTGTCCAGGAATGTTGGGATGGTACGCGCACCTCGCATTGAGTTTATAGACAGAGGTGTTAGAATTCTCAGGAGCATCCCTCAGAGTAATCAATCTGATCTTCAACAGATGTTGTAATGTTTGAGCCGACGACATATTGATTTTGGTGAATTGACTCTTAGGTGCATCTGGCTTGCGTCGTTGTTGTGGAACTGGTGTAGAGATTCAGATTATCCGTGGTCCGAGCTTCCGGAATGTGTATCTGATAAGGATGTTTCAGAATGTCCGGGGTTCGAGCTTCCGGAATGTATATCTAATTGGAATGTTTCAGAAGTCTGGGGGTCAAGCTTCCAGAATGTTCATCTGATTGGAACTTTCAGAATGTCCAGGGTTCGAGCTTCCGGAATGTATATCTGATTGGAATGTTTCAGAAGTCTGGGGGTCAAGCTTCCAGAATGTTCATCTGATTGGAACTTTCAGAAGTCTGGGGGTCAAGCTTCCAGAATGTTCATCTGATTAGGATTGTTTCAGAAGTCTGGGGGTCAAGCTTCCAGAATGTTCATCTGATTAGGATTGTTTCAGAAGTCTGGGGGTCAAGCTTCCAGAATGTTCATCTGATTAGGATTGTTTCAGAAGTCTGGGGGTCAAGCTTCCAGAATGTTCATCTGATTGGAATGTTTCAGAAGTCTGGGGGTCAAGCTTCCAGAATGTTCATCTGATTGGATTGATTTGTTGACGATATTTTTCTGACCAGTTGGTCGACCTGAAAGGAAAAGTTAGTTTTATGTGATGTTATGAATGCAAATGCAATCTTTTCAAGGATCTTTAGGAATTTAGTTAGCAACATTAAAAAAAATTTTGGTCGCGTCTTTGTCTGAAGGATTCTGAATTTTGTCTTTGAACGTCTTTCTTTGAGAATCAAGCTCACCATATCGAGTGGGTCATCGCCTCTTGATTCGGGATACTTCTGAATTTGAAAGTACACGGCTAGAGGAAAATAAATCCTCTTGCCCCTTGATAGGTACTGAGTCTCTGAATTGGAAGGTATGTGGCCAGAGGAAAGTAAATCCTCTTACCCCTTGATAGGAATTCAGTCTTTGATAAGAGCACCTGAAATTGCGCGCCCTAAATTCCTAAGATCCTTGAAAGGGTTAGTTAAATCATGTTATGCTTATGATGTCATAATGTCATGAATGTTATGCGGATGCAATTCATTAGGCATAGTGTGAGATAGTAAGGGCAAACACGTCCTTTTAACAAAACCTGCAAAGAACGAAGGTTAGTAGCAAACACAAACAAATTACACAAGTCACACAAGTCACACAATTTTTTGGCTTAAGGCTTGCATGGAGTTTGATCAGGTGTCCTTCCCAAGGGTATTTCTATGGATAAGGAGATTCCAGCAACGGGTTCTAAAGTTATCCAGAATTGTCAGCCCTTCTAAAGCACCCTCGGACATGATGCATTTGCACCATGCAATGATACTTTGAGAAAGAACCTATCTGAATTGTAGCATCGGGTAGCGACTAGTTCTTAACATTTGTCAAGAGTAGTCCCCCCACTACGTTCCTAAAGGCCAGGATGGGTTATGGGTAACTAAAGGTCCTTGAGCTCCGGCGCACCCACAGACACATACATAGACCTCCCTCATTTGAGAAAGGTGTGCATATGCTATGGAGTCCTAACTCAAGCGTGAACTTCATATTGACTCATCTCCCACATATGTGAAAGAGGTCGCCATGACTATGCCACTCCTAATCTTAAGTGTTCTTGAATCCGGGAATAGGATTCGTCCTTCAATTTTCCCAAAACGCCCCTGAAAAATAAAGCAAGCAAAGCAGACAATAGAAAACAATTAAGTGAATCCTAAACTTTTAAGGTAACCCCTCTTTTAATCGAATATCCCCAGCAGAGTCGCCAGTTCTGTAATACGGTGAACTGACTTTTTATCGATCGAAATGTCGCGGTAAGCAAGAGTCACCACCGACTTTTATTTTATCCAAACAAATTCGGAAAGGCAAAAAGAAGCAGAAAAAAACCTTTTTAAAGAAATCTAAGTTCGGGGGGTAATTTATGCAAAGGGAAGGTGTAAGGCACCCTTTGCATCCATGGTTTTCCATGGGCTCTTAATTGCTTTGCTTGCTCGTTTGTTTTTTAGAAGAAGTAGATGAAAGAAAAAAGTGGACTTTAGCTCGTAAATGAGCGTAGCCAGTTTTCGAAGGATTGTGAGAAAGAATATTAAAGATGAGCATTGCAAGACAATTAGGGGCAATTACCTTAAACTCAGATGATAGGTCTCTTTTTTGCCTTTCAGAATGAAAGGGTCTATCCTTGCCATAAGAGGGCAGGAAGCCTTTCGTTTGGAGGTTGAAGGGTCGTCGAAGCATCCTTTGCCATAAGACTGTCCCATGCCATAGAAGGGCAGGTAATCTAAGGCAAGGATCAGAATAAGCCATTTCGTTAGGCAACCAGAAGATACCTCAGCCTTTTTCCGTAGGCAACTTCCGAGGGTCGAGGTCATTTGTGTATCGAAGGCAGCATCATTTAGGGTCGTGACCTTTTTATCGAGGCAACATGGCTGAGGTATCCTCGTATTCGAGGGACTTGGCTTATTCTGCAAAAAAAAACACAAGGCAACAGGCAACAAGGCAACAGGCAACAAAGCAACAGAGAGGTTACCCAAAAGCGTGCGTGTGTGCACCAATCACGTGATTATATTCAATATATTATCTTGTAAATTTAGTGATTCTATGTTCAATTCAAAGGTTGCACTCCCTAGGATTACTAACCACGCATTTAAATAATATAATCAAAACAGATATGGGGGAGGGGAAGTGTAACCAGCGGATCCCTCAATAGGGTTTGACATAAGTAATAATAGAACAGAAAAATAAAGGGTAAAGTTTAGGGTTACCAAACTCGTGGCCTTGGCAATCAACAAACCCTGGAAATGCAAACCAACAAACAAATGGTGAGTGTATGGCTAATTCAAAGGTAAACCGGATTGACCCTAAAAGAATAAATAAATATATTAAAAAATAATTAAATAAGTAAAGGTACTTAGCTCGGATTTGATCTGATATGGTTGATAGGGCGCCTTCAAGGTTAACCCTGAAAAGGCAAAGGTAGAAAAGATGAAGGCAAAACAAACCCTAATTTTAAAAGGAAACAAAATAGATTTTTAAAAAGTAGGGCACTTAGCTTTGAGTTTTGATCTGATAGGGTTGGCGGAAAGCCTCGGGGGTAACCCTGAAAAAGGCAAAGGCAGAAATAGTGAAGGCAAGACAAACCCCTGATTTTAAAAGAAAATAAAATATGCTTTAAATATAAGATACTTAGCTCTGGTTTTTTGATCAGGCGCGTTGTCGGAGTGAACCATGTCGATAACCCTGAAAAGACATAAACGGAAAAGAAAATTTTTCAGTGTATAGCTAATTCTCGCAAATCTTGATTAAGGCACAAGTTAACCATGGTTAATAAATAAAAATCGAATTAATTAATTATTGGTTTTCAACCTAATTAATTAAATCGGTGAACATAAGGTTTCGATTAAACATCCTAACTCCAATGTTTATTTTATCGATTAAAATCACTTATAATTAATCAAGCAATTAACAATTAAGGTAATTTATCCTTTTAATCAAAATAAATATTAACCATTAGAATAAATATTTAAACAATCAAAATAAATGTTTTTACTATTATTTAACAAAAGAAATTTTTTAGAACAACTCTTATTTGAAAAGAATTTAAATAAGTTTATTTTTTATAAAATAACAATAGATTGCACAATTAAAAGTAAAAAAAATCAAAATTTCTTAGCTTCTAATCAGGTGTGGGATGGCTGAGGGACCGTGATGATCACTCATCTCAAGGGGCGTTGGATCTTTCTTGGAACGGATCTGAAGGCTCTTATCCGAAGGCGCACCATGAGGTTTCTTGAACCAGCGTGCACCTAATCTGTAAACTTGGGTTAACATGAAAAAATAAAATAACACTTGCTGGGGGCCGGAATCGAACCTCCTCCCTTGCACTTGCAAGAACCAAAGGCATGCTTCTCTCCGCTGGGACATTGTTGTTACGCTGTTAAGTGTGTAACGATAACCATAATATAAGAAAGACAGTCGCTAATTAAAATTAAAAAAAAAATAAAATCGCGCTCAGGCTTCTTCATCTCTTCCGTTCGGTTTCTGCAGAACGTATTACCCTTTAGCCACCATAGCCCTGTATACATCAAAACCATAAAACACTGCAAATAAACTCAAAACAAAATCATGGATCAACTCGAAATCGATCCCTGAATTCATAGGTGACATCGGTTTTATCCAATTTCCCCTAAATCAGAAAATCCCCAATTTGAGCTCGCGAGCCCTAACAATGGCGTCATGGTGTTCCTGCGCTCAAAATCAAATTAAACTATCCAGGCACGTTTCAAACATCATTATTAACACGAATCCGTAATCAAAACCTGTTTATGGTGCACTAATGATCAAAATCGAATGAAAATAAAACGAGGCAAACAGTGATATAGCGACGGTGATTCACGAAGCTGTAACGCTCGGGAATGGTTGGGAGAGCTTCAGAGACGTCCCAGGAAGGTCGTTTGATCCTCTAAACTTCTTGAATTGGCCTGGAATTCCAAACCGAATTGCTCTTTCTCTCTTGAATTTTTGAAGTTGATACGTGCTATTCTTTGCTTGCAACCCTTGTCCAGTCCCCCAAAAGTCCCCTTGGTCTGATCAATTTTGTGCTTTTATATTGCTTGAATTAGGTTAGCATCATGAGAT